>NC_067150.1:611111-916666 GCF_903995435.1 Acomys russatus | reverse complement strand
GTGAAATTAGAGACAATTTTAAGATGGTACCTGCTGACAAAATGGAATTACACTAGCTAGAGATCTTCAAGAGCACCATGTAGGATTCATTTTCCTATGACATAATTTTTCATCTTAATCAATGTCTATCAATGAGAGATGTTCTACACACTTGGGTTAAACACATAAATATATCTGATTTTATACATATATCCCTTCCTAGCATTTGATACATACACATAATATCTCTAGAAAAGATGAAGGCTGCTAAAAGTTGAGCCTAAAACAAATTCATATTTCACCTAGTAAGTAGCTCTTATAATAATTTCCTAGTGTCCCTGAAGAATATTTCAGATCTTTTAAATCTAAAGACATTTAGACAAGAAGTAAATGAGAATTGAGTTTTTTTGGGTTTTTTGTTTGTTTGTTTTTAATGAATGTAAGATGTAAAGTCATCTGTGCTATGTGTGTATAAGATACAGTTTTAAGGAGAGGAGCAAGTGTTGTGCCTGTCATTTTTTCTGCTTTTAGGATGCCATGATTTGAACAGTTTTCTTCAGCCATATTATGCATGGTACATAGTCTCATAAATACAGAACAGTTGACAATTGTGATAAATAGTCCTTTCTACTTTCTGATCTTTCAAGTACTTCTCACAGTTATTGGAAGCAGAAGACAGAACAAACTGCCCCCAGTACAAAGCCTTGGCAAGTCGACTATTTTAAGATTAAAGAGAAAACTGCAGAAGCAGAAAGGGTGTTCTTTTTCTCCTTATGTTTTGCCATGGCATGAGAACATTCTGGACATCCTTAGCAAGTAGACTTATGGCATATTTATTTCTAAGTATAGAAGAACTCAGATAATAATTGGAATGCACCATTTCATGACAAGTCCCTTTCATTCACCATTTATTAGCATTAAATCAAACCCTTTTATCCTCTAAGTCTACATCTGCTTAAGAATATGCAGATGTCCATGGAAAACAGACATATTTACTTGTATTTTTTCTCTCTAGAAATCTCTTTTGATAAATGAACCTTAGCCAAGAGGCTTGCAGTAGGTGAGAAAATGTGCCTGTCCTCTACCTTGAAGTAGAATGAATAGCTTTCTATAGACAAATGCTGCTGAAAGCAGCAGTGCTGTCTATGACCTGGGACATTTAAAGGCATGTGCTATGTGTTTATGAATTATGAATTCAGTGTGTGCATAAATGAAGTCATGGGCTGGCCTTACTCAGGACTTTTCATACGGTTTCTGAGTCACTGTAAGGAGTGAGGAAGAAAATGAGAAAGGAAGGAGAAAGAGGGAGAGGGAGAGAAAGACAAGGACAGAGGTAGGAGAGAGAGAGAAAAAAGCATAGGGAGAAGGAAGGAGAGGATGTAGAAAAACTGATGCAGCATAGATATGCTCTTACATCTTATTCTTATGTATTGTTACATTAAATTTCTACATGGCAAGTGATTTGTAAGTATGTTTTTTTCGGACCATAGATAAAACAAGTTTATATGTTTGAAAGAGAAGACATTGGAGAGAGGTGAAAACAAAAGAGAGTACAGGTAAAGAATGGCCCAAGTCTCAGTAGAAGCAAATTACAGTTGTGTGTTTAAATACACATTCATCATGTTTCTAGAACTTCCAAAGATGATTTCATATAGAAATGCACTCTCTCTGAGAATGAGATATTCTACAGTTCCTTCTGCTCAAGGCAGTAAACTCTATCTATTAATTATTTGGTATATCGCTAATCTGAGAGGTTAAAATTAATACTCATTTAATGTTATTGTGTAGGGACTTCAATAACCACATGTGTTATTGTTTTGGGCATGGTGAAAAAAGATCCATGTTATCCAACAGGGTATTTCCACTGTTGGTGTGGAGGACAGGAGGCCTAGAATGTGAAATTCCTCTTTGCTAAATGGTAACAGTCCCAAAAGGCTGGTTCTCAGTAGCACACAGTTCACAGTTCTTGGAATGGATATTCTGACACATGGCAAAATTGTTTTTCTTTTACAAGAGGAAAGCAAAATCTATCTTTTTTCTTATCACTTAGTAGTAATTCATAGTACAAATCTCCAAAAAGGATATAATAAATCAAGGGTTCTCTGAAATGAAGTAAGCAAAAGAAAACAGTGAAAGTTTGTGATGTTCCAGATAAAAAGCAAATGCTGTGCTTCTATTGTCAAAAATAGCAGTTAAATTTATGACCTTGTCCCTAACCTTTGGGTCTGATAAGGAAAATAAGAGGAGTTTATTATTGCTAAATCTCAGAGCTGTGGAACCAGGGTCAAATGAAGCACTGCATTCCTACCTGATAAAGAATAAAGTTTCTGCAGAGGAAAAGGCCAGACCCAGTGGATACCACACTTTAAGAAGCTGATGGGTAGAATTTAAAACAGCCATCTGAGGTGGTTGGGGACAAGAAGCAGCAAGGGAAAAGTTATCAAATCTAAGTATCAGATTTTCTTTTTTTTTCTTTTTTTTTTTTATTAATTTATTCTTGTTACATCTCAATGTTTATCCCATCCCTTGTATCCTCCCATTCCTCCCCCCCTCATTTTCCCATTATTCCCCTCCCCTATGACTGTTCCTGAGGGGGATTACGTCCCCCTATATATTCTCATAGGGTATCAAGCCTCTTCTTGGCTACCTGCTGTCCTTCCTCTGAGTGCCACCAGGTCTCCCCATTTTCCATTGGGAAAAAAATGAGGAAGAAAATATAGACTGTTGTGTTTTATGAATATGCTACCTGAAAATGATGATTCTCATTAGTCTAGACTGGCAAGAGTAAAGAGAAATGTGTCTGTAATTATCCAAGAATCTTTCTAATACTCATGGTTTGATCTTGTGATATGATTTTTAGAAGTATATCATAAAAAATTATAACTGTTGGAAGTTAGTCTGATGTATTTTGACGTGAAATACTTCTTGCTGTCTCTGCTCCAAATTGTACCTTGCCAAGAGACTAACCTGTTCCACCAACAGAAGGCTATCACACCTGGGCAGGGCAAATGGGATAGGCATGGGCTAAGGTTCCTCGGCTTTGGGAGACAGACAGAATCCTGGCAGAGGAGGAGACTCTGAGCGATGAATAGGAAGGAAGGAGGTGAGGACCATGAGTTAAGCAGAGGAGAAGCACATGTCCTGCATGGATGGAAATTTGGCCCAAATATTGGTAATTAGGAAGTACTGGGGATTATGGATGGGAAGTAGTTCAAGAGAAATTATTAGAAGCAGATGGTATGGGATTAGGGCAGGGTATAAGATTCCTGCTCCAATATACGATATAGTTTAGGGGATTAATAGCTGTCTTGTCCCAAGTTAACTAAAGCTATTTTAAAATACAACAGCTGTCTGTGTCTTGATTTATTACTGGTGGGTTAGAAAATATCACTGTAATAATAATTATAGGTCTGATAATGAACATTATTGGGCCACAGTAGCTGAGGGCAGTTCACTGAGTCAACAACTGTTAAAGCATTCATTATAATAGATGAAAATTATAATTGAGTGCCTATTGATAATGCTTGGTTAATTAAATTATGTTACCTCCATAAAAATGGTACATTATGTAATCATTTAAAAAATATTGGGAAATGTGCATCAACCCAAAAGATTGTAGCCTATAGTTTTTATATCTATATTATCTATCTATTTATCTTGATAGTACATTTTCAAATTTTCTTTATCTATATATAAATGTCTTTATAATTTTTTCAAACACATTAGTCTTAAAATACAACTATTGCCCACAATTCTAGTGATTTTTTTTTTACAAGTCAGGTTGTAATTGTGGGAGGTAGACCACTGAACAAAGCTACCTACTGTCCAGGTTTTACTATTTTGTAAATTCCTAAGATAATAAAGTACCCTCTGAATGTGTAATCAGGTGAAAATCATGACATACAACAGTCACTTTCTTTAGTCTCCTCTCATATTCTTTTCCTTGTAGAGATGGGAAGACTTGAAGCCCTATAAACAAACCATTTCTTGAAACTAGAGGGAGTGTGAGCTGCTCATTTTATTTCTGCTTCTCATGGTTCATGAAGTGTACATCCTGACTTGGTATCTCATTTAATAAATAAGGAGCTATTTCATGGAGATTCCCATAACTTCTATAAGGGAATTTGCTGATTTTTCATCTCTACCTACAGTGCCCTGGCTCTCTTCAATGGCTGATGTGTACTGCCCTTAGTGTATGTCCCCATTATTCCATTCTAGTCAAATTCGACATAAGTACTGCACACTTTTGAGCACAAAGAATTATATATTTTAGAGTTCTATGATAGTACTAAGATAACAGCAAAAGAAAGATAGAGATAAAAGTTAAACCAGAAGAAAAAAATATGAATGATGGAAGGAAGCAGGGAGGAGTTCACCCTATAGTGTGCACATGAGAGTCAAGGGAAACACTAGGTAGTCTCAGTTCATCCACCATTGACTTTTGTTTCTGATCTTCAAAGCCACAGTTTATTTTTCCATTCTAGTATCTCCAGTTTATCTGTGTGGCAGTGGTACACACTGGGACAGTTTTACAGAAATAAAAATTATATTGGCAGGAATGAATTCCCGCTAAAATGTTTTCACAACAAAAGGCCATGCCAAGCCTTTCTCATTTATTTTGTAGAAGTCAAGTCTCATTAAAAAGCAAATCTATTCCTAAGAGCAGAAGAAACATGTCTTTGTTATCAGTGTCCTTTACATAGAATGTACACAAGTCATGGAAATGTCCAAGAAACAGAGCTCTCTTCAGACACACCAATAGTTGAGCCACACTTAGACATGCCAAGATTAGGGCAACATTTGGAGACTTCTGGGTATTCGGTGTGTGAAATTAGGAAGACTAAGTTGCTTCCTGAGTGTAGTTCTAGAACTGTGTATGCTCAGGTCAAAACATGCAGCTCTTCTATCACCTCATACTTTTGTATAGTTCACATCACATCTGCAGTCACTTGTTCAATGTCCATTGCCCCATGCCATTACAAGACTTCTTTTCTCTGGGATTATGTCTTTTTTATTTGCTGTTTTATACTATATTCTGATATTACATTTGAATTTATGTTGAACTCTATGTTTAGGGCTGATTTGATGCATAAAACTTATAAAGACTGACAGACTGAATGAATGAATGAAAGGTGTTTGACCAAACTTGGTAAAGGAAGGCCTTATGAAATTTGGTAAAAAAACATGTGCAATTAAACTGTCATAGACATGGATAAATATTTTGTTAACTTGAAGATATGAATGTTATTATTTATTTATTGTGCAATCATTTCATATAGTTTTGTAAGCTATATGCTTTGTAGGGCCTCTACAAAGCAGTAGTTTGTTGGGACAGCGTCTTTGTGTACTGTATGATGATTATCCTTGTATATTCAAGTGTAGATTTCTGTGCCATTGAGGATCTAATTACAAGCTAGAATTTGGCATTGTAATTTTTATGAAGCATCTTTTGCCTCAAGGTTCTGTAAACATTGCTTTCCATCACCTTCTGAAAGGTTTTAATAATAATCTGATGGCCAATAAGCTGAGGCAGGATTAGCAGTTAGAAATTCCAGGCCCAGAGAGGGGGTCCTTGGTTGGGACCAGGGAAACAGGTAGAGCCATCATCCCATTGGGACGTTGATGAAGAAGGAGCAGCCAGAGTGAGACTAAGATGGCAGGTAATGGGCCACAAGGCTTGCAAGTAGGGAAGGCCACTATTGGCAGGTTAGAATAGCTGAGTGTCTACCCAGTTACAATGCCTGAAGCTTTCAATAAGTATAAAGCTTCTTGTGTTATTATTCATAACAAAGGCAATCAAAGAAGGTCCCTACTGTAACAGTAGTTCAATTCTTGATTCTAAAATTCTTGATTCTAATAATCTTGATTAAAGAAAATCTGAAGTGACAAGCCTGGAAGACACAGATCACATCTCCATAGCACATAGTGGATTTTTTCAGATTAATTTATTTAATGTATATGAGCATTTTGCCTCAATATTCATACCTGGTATTCACAGAGGTTAGAAGAGGGCATTGAAACTGCTAGGATTAGAGTTATAGATCAGAACAGAACCCAAGTTCTCTGGAAGAGCAAGTGTTCTTGGCTGCTGAACCATGTCTCCAGCTCCATATAGTAGATTTAAAATTTTTTACTCTAAAAAAGACTTTTAAAACATAAGCATGGTGTGCTCTTATACTCCCAGCAGTTGACAAACTATGACAGAAGGATGGAGACCACCTAAGACTGCAGAGAGACTTCAAAGATAGCCTGGAGTGTTGAATGAGAACCTCTCTGAAACAAATAAGGTAACAAACACAACAACAATGAAGGAATTTAAAAGCAAAACCTGAGTACTCAGATTTAAACCTTTAGATCAACTTAAAGTCTATGTTCTTTCCAGTATTGCAGCCTAATCAATCTTTTCTTAGAAGAATTGTATTTGTGTGATGTCTATAGTCATGGAGTATGAGCTCATAGCTGTTGTAGTTCTTTAGTGGTGCTCTGGCATTCTGCTCATGAGGCAAACAAGTACTCAGGAAGATGGAATAGTGCTTCCCTGGAGTGACTTTCCTGCATATACAATTTAGGACTTTTTTTTTAGGATTTTTTTTTTTTGCCTTCAACATTAAAAAGGTCATGAGAATTCCTGATGAAAAATTTACCATTTTCTTCTTGGGAGTGGGAACAGTAGGATGATCTCAGTGAATGTGACCCAAACCTCCCAGGAGCCATTAAACACCAAGAAATAGGCAAACAGCAGAAGGCAAAGACCTCATTTAAAAAAGAGGTGAAGCCAGGAGAGGACAGCACCATTTCACTCAGGGGTAGAAGTCCAGAGAGCTTCTCATCCTTGAAATCCATATTGTATTTAGTTGTGTTTTGTCATTGTCTGGACAAAGGGCTGGCCTTTCTCCTAGAGAGCTTAAGGAAATATAAAGTCCCAGCTGGTTGCTGGAGCCAACAAGTGGAAAATTGAGCTCTAGAAACATTTTTGGAGAAAGCTAATCTGGGAGACATAGGTATTGGAATAGAAATGCAGCTCGTCCTGGTTGAGACAAAGATAAGTACATTTTTGTGGTAGTTTGAATAAGTATGGTCTTCATACACTCATGTGTTTGAATGCTTGGCCCATATGGAGAGGAACTTTTTAAGGCAATATTATTATGGCCTTGTTGGAGAAAGGGTGTCACTGTGTGAGCAAACTTTGAAGTCTCCTATGCTTAAGTTGTGCCCAGTGTGGCACACTGCCTACAGATCAAGACGCAGAGCTCTTCTCCCCTTCTCCAGCACCATGCAAGCCTTCACTCTGTCATGTTTTCCATTATAATGATAATGAACTATAAGGTAGCCCCAACTATATGCTTTTCTTTATAAGAGTTGCTTTTGGTCATGGTGTCTTTGTCACAGCAATAGACACACTAAGACAGTTTCTCTGTTTTAATTTTTACATGCCTTGCTACAAACAATGAAATATGCTTGCAAGAAAAATCAAATCCTTGCAGACTGGTACTCAATTCAGCCCTTTCTCTGCCAAGAGAAAAATAACAAGTAAAGAACTTGGTGTCTACCAGGTGTACTTGAAACAGGTAGCAGGGAAATGTTATATCCCATAACAATACCTAAACTCCATTCAAGCTTCGGTGTATTTTACTCAGTGTGGCTTCCTTCTGAAATGTGCTTTTATCTATGGCTTTATGGAGAATATGACAAGATTTACAAGTAATGTCTTAAAGGGAATATGAATTTTAAGTGCAGGACTTGGCATCCTAATCAAATATGGTTAGAATTCCTCTAAGTAGAGAAAAGGTGGTCACTTGCATACAGCCCATCTAGAGCTAATATCCAGAAGATGGCAGCCATTTTTAGACCAAAGAAAAGGCTCAGAGGAAGACAGGCTTACTGAAACTTTCTTGGAATTCTCCAGAGCTATAAGGAAAATTAACTTTTCTTTTTATTTATTCAATCTTTGATTCATTTTTATAGCAACCTCAAATAATTAATGCAGGCCCCACAACTCTAGTGAAAATTTATAAAAATATAGAGAGGTAGAGTGAGGCTGTATGCCAAAATGCATTACACAGACACAACACTGATTTTTTTAATTCAACCAGAAGTCTTTGATGTACATTGATCTATACAAACAAATGTGCAACTATTTATAAGATAAAATATACTAGAAATGGTAGTGGTAACAATTTTGGGGCTGTGGCTTATAGACAGTCTGTTTCAAGTCCCATACTTATATTATTTAATTATGACAACAACACTTAGAAGTATGATGTCTATTTTGTATGGGTGAGAATAGGCACAGAGGATGGATATGTTGTATAGACCAGCTTGCTCAAGATAACCCAGCTAGTTACCTAGCCAGAGCCCTGACAAATAAAAGGGCTTCAACAGAACTCAAAGATGTTTCAGAGTCATAATCCACACATAGAGGTAGCAGTCCTGATGCACCAATCACCCACTGAGCCTTTGGAATTCTTGTTTCCATTTCTCACAGACCAGAGAAACAGCCAGATAAATGGCCTTATTACATATCCAGTAATTCTTTTGCCCTTTCTCTTTCTCTTTATTTTTCTATCATACCATACATTCTACCACAGCCTCCACTGCTTCCCTTCCTCCTATCTCCCGACCTCCCCTCTTCCCCAGATTCACTGTACCTTCATTTCCCTTCATAAGCCTCCCAATGATATCAACAAACAAAATGCAATAATATTAGGCATAAACTCCCATATCAAAGTTGGACAAGGCAAGCCAGTAGGAGGAAAAGGCACTCCCAAGCAATCAACAGAGTCAGAGATACCCTTTCTACTCCCCCCCCCCCACCCCTCACCCCCACCCCCGACTCCCATTGTCAGGAGTCCAACAAAAATGACAAGATAAACAACTACACCTTATATGCAGAGGGCCTGCACTGACCCATGTGGGCTCTGTGATGGCTGCTTCAGACTCTGTGAGCCCCTATAAGCCCTGCTTAGCTGATTCTGTGGGCCATGTTCTGGAGTCTTTGACCCCTATTGTTCCTACAATCTTTCTTGTCTATCTTCTGCATGGTTTCTTAATGTTTGTCTTTGGGTCTTTGCATGGGCTCTTATCATTGCTGGAGGAAGCCTCTCTGATGTGAACAGAACTCAAGTTCTCTGGAAGAGCAACAAGTGTTCTTAACTGCTGAACCACACACACCGAATTAGGCACTGAATGAGTATAGCAGAATATTGACTTTTTTTTTTTTTTTTTTTTTTTGTGAGCCACCCTCAGTGTTGAAGTTCTTCAAGAAATTAAACCTTCAATTCATTCTTAGTATTAATTTTACATGATTTATTTTACAACTGGAATTATAGCTTTGACATAAAGCTGCATTAACACTTTACCTACTGACTTATAGGCCCAGCTAGTGCTTATCTGATATTGCAATCAGTGTGTGGAAACATTTTAAAAAATCTTTCAGTCTGAGAAAAACATATGAACTTGGAATCAATATTGATTGGAGACTGTTTTCAATGAACAAGATGTGAGTATTATGAGGTAAGGGAGAAAAGGAATGAAAGAGTCCCTGCACACACACACACACACACACACACACACACACACACAGAGAGAGAGAGGAAGGAGAGAGAGAGAGAGAGAGAGAGACAGAGAGAGAGACAGAAGGAGAGAGACAGCGACACGAGACAGGAGACAGAGCGAGACAGAGAGACAGAGAGACAGCGAGAGAGAGAGAGGAGAGAGACAGAGGACAGAGAGAGAGGAGAGACGAGAGCAGAGACAGAGAGGAGAGCAGAGAGAGCAGAGAGCAGGAGAGACAAGAGGACAGAGACAAGAGACAGACAGATAGACAGAGACAGAGACAGAGAGACAGAGACAGAGAGAGAGGACAGAGAGAGAGAGAGAGAGAGAGAGAGAGAGAGAGAGAGAGAGAGAGAGAGATTTGTATGTATCTTCAGCCCGATTTCAGTAACAGGAAAACTGCCATTTTTTCACTATATTCAATGAAAATCTTTGATATTAACGACAACTGTGGTTTTTTGTTTGTTTGTTGTTTGCTTATTCTTTATTTTTCCTTTTCGTTCAGTTTTCTATTTAACCAGTCAAGAACGTTTGTTGCTGGTATATCTGTGTTTATAAGTGGGGTTTGGGGAACAAATGTGGTAACACATGGTTCAAATGCCTCAGAGTCTAGGGTGACCACGAATCTTCATGAGATTCTCAGGCTGAATCCATCCCTGAAGCAGGAGCAAATGTAGTTTTAAGTTCAAAACAGCCGGGCCAAACTCAATCCCAAACTAGATTCACTTCCTAAGTACAGTTGAGAAGTGTTTTAAACTGATGACAATTAGGCATCACAATCAAGGTAAAAATACTCATATCTTATGCTAAAGATCTTTTCCTTTGACTGTGTTTAGTATCAAGTCAATGATTCTATAGAATTTATTTTGTGCTTGTCTGATATAAATAGAATATTCTAACTCAATGGTCTTATAAAGTCCTATCAGTATGATTCATAGTACCATTAAATTCACATTAAACCCAAGGAAATATAATTTGATTTTTTTCCTTGCTTTTTCTGGAGATACACCACTGTCCTTGGAATGTATCAGATGAATGGACATTGAAGAAAAATCAGGAAAAGCATAGGAAACCCAAACACCACAGCCCTGTTTAGCCTCCTTTCATTGTTCTTTGGCTCCAGCCCCTTTCTGCTTCCTGCCATTTAAATGAAGCTCATAGCCAAACATGGTGGTGCATGTCTTTAATCCAAGTACTCAGGAGGCAGAGGCAGGCAGATCCCTATGAGTTCAAGGCCAGCCTGGTCTACAAAGAGAGTCTAGCACAGCCAAGACTACACACAGAAACCCTGCCTCAAAAACAAAACAAACAAACAAACAAACAAACAAAAATGAAGTTCATTTCCATGACTCTCAGTGCTATGTTCCAAATACTCTAAACACATGAGCTCAAATCGGTGCTTCCTTTCCGAAGTTTTTCTTATGTGTTTTGGTCACTTTGATGCAAATGAAACTAATACAGAAAAATGAGGACTTTGCTGTGACCCTCTGACCATGTGATTTTACAACTTTGGAACTTGGGGCTGGAAAGATGGCTCAGAGGTTAATCACACTAAATGTTCTTTATGAGGTCCTGAGCTCAATTCCCAGCAGCTACATGGTAGCTCACAATCATCTATAATGTGATCTAATGCCCTTTTCTGACATGCAGATGTGCATGCAGGCAGAGCACTATATACATAATAAATAAATGAATAAACTTTTAAAAAAGACTTTGTAACTTGTTTTCAAGATGAATTTGGAGGAGATAGAGAGTTAAAGAAAGCCCAGAATGCTATATAAGCAGTGCTTATTGGGCATTCAAACTATGAGAATGCTAAGAGGGACATGGATAGAACAGTCAGGCTCAAAAGATTTCAGATGAAAATGCAACTCTTCTGATGTTTTCGCAAAGAGTTATCTACGTTTACTCTCTTTTCTGAGACTTTAAGTGAAATTGTATTTACAATTAATAAGCTGATTAATTTTGAAGAGGAAATTGTAGATCAGGATTGCATTAATTCTGTGGCATAGTTATTCTGGCTGCTTTTAGCCATAGTGAGAATCAGGAGAGAAGAGCAGAGAAGCATGATTTGAAAAAGTACTTTCTGATCTGAGAATGTACAAACTGAAAGTTGTGGGAGATGAGGTTGCAGTTCTTATAGCAATTAGGGCTGGTAAAGAGAAGGCACTAGGGCAAACAGGGAGATTTCTAACAGTGTTGTAAGAATTAACCTGAGCCTGCCCATCACAAGATGATGGACATGAAATCTTGGTTCAAATGCTGAAGCTCAAAGTCCTTCTTGGGATAGCAGAGAGACTCTTAAAGTTTTTTCTGTCATGCATTTAGTAATAGTGATAAAAATACAAACTAATACAGAAGGAACATAGGGAAGGTTAGGTATTAGCTTCCTGGTATAGGTAGATGTAATTTTATATTTATTTGTCTCTAGTCAACATTAAACCAGGCTTTTAAGACCAAAGATAAGCAATGATAAAGAGTGAGAAGTCACTAAAAATGTAACTGTATGAATGCAACAAAGATTGTTCTGACTGTCCTGTTGAAAATTACTTATGTCATACCAATAAAATAAATCATATCGTACCAGAATTTGCAGTTTTATGTATGTACATACAGCATTGATCAAAACACTAACATTATAAATGACTATTTCAATTGCTTTTTTGTTCAAGACAGGAAAAGGAATAAAAAAAAAATAGTAAAACTTGGAAATAGAAACTTTTGATAATGTTTGAATCTTAATGGATAAAATCAGTTAATAAAATGGGTGAAGGCATATTTTGACTCAAGAATTAAATAATTTAATTATGCAATTTTAAGCTAAGTTCATTTAACATTAAGGATGAAAAATTAGGAAAATTAGTTTTTGGTGCACTATTGTAACAAGGAAAAACCAATATAGAAAAGCCCTTCAGGGTACTCATGGGAAAGGTAATGCTAATTTACCAGGTGATTTTAAGAACTAATTCATTGGAAAAAGCAAACATCTTGTTTGGTTAACACTTAGCCAGGATCCTTTTGTGACGTTACTGAGGATGGAGAAAAAAATCACAACCAATAAGATAAGAAAAAAGAAAACATCTGTCAAGAGTCCATGAATTTCTTACCCAAGTTTCTGCAAGGCTTGCAAATTTTCAAGCTATACATGTATTTAGGACAGTTCCTGGCACAGTTGTCTTTGTTACAGCCTACTATTACCTGTTATCATCTGGTAGCTGTGCTACATCTTCAGAAATTGGAGTCATATTTTCTTTTTCTAGTACCTAAAGTCCAAAGTCTTATTGAATTCAACATGAAAGCCTGAAAGCAGGTGTCTTACTTTCATTTCTGTACCTTACCAAAATACCCTGATCCCCTTCTCCCAGAGCAACATAGGGGTAGAAAGTTCAAAAGGTTTATTTGATTTAAAATCCCAGGTTAATGTTAATTGAAGGGAAATTAAGGCAGCAGGGGCTTTAAAAAAACCTGTCACTTCTGCAGTCAAGAGCAAAGAGAAACACATGCGTGAATCCTTGTTGGCTTGTCTGTTTAGCTTTACTTTTCTTCTCTTAAACATTTCAGGACCACCTGCCTGGAGGATAGGGTTTCACACAGTGAGTTGCATATTCTTACTTTCTTCTTAAGTTAGTGTAGGTTGTGTCAAGTTGAAGTCATATCATGGGTATGGATTTTCGGCCAAGAAAAGTTTCTGTTCCCACCAAACACTTGAAGGAATGAAAATGGATGTTTCCATTCACTTATTGCTGGAGATAATTGTGAGAACACAAACGATGGAAGAAAAAATAGTCAAATTGTGAATACCAAAGGGAAAGAAATTTTGGATTCCATATTTTAAAATTATAATTGGTTTAATATTTTTTGGAAAAAAATTGGTACCTGTGAATTGAGTATTGTAAAAATAATAAAAATTCAAATATATTGGTTTAGTCATCTCACATTTTGTAATGAAGTAGGTCAAAAATATACGAAAGTATGGTCAGAATCCTGTGCATGTTATAAGTTTTGCATATATAACATTGAACAAATGAACTAGGTTTCTCAAAAAGTAATATACTTATGACACTGTTTTGTGACAAGACATTTTTTCTGGGGAGATGCAACATACATATTGGGAACCCACTACAGACTAAAGTATTGATGCCACCAAAGTCCAAAGTGCTGAAACAATGAGTTTTATTGGAGTTACTTACAGGAATATGTGTGAGGGGTTCCTTACAGAAGCAGTAATGACTCAAAGACAGGTGCACTGTCAATGCCCCCCCCCCATCCACAGGTGACAACTCACAAAATCTGGGAACCTGAAGCATTCTGTGCAGCTTGCAAACAGTTCAACAGATTGGAGGGTGTCCTTTCTAAGTGATTCTATTTGTTTAAACCTCTTTCATGCAGCTTCTCTGGTTTCTGCTTCTTCCAGGCAGCTTGCCTGATCTCCGAGTCTTCTTTGTCTCTTGGCATGTCTGAGAGTCTTTTTCTAGCTCTGCTCAGTTTTTCTAAGAGGAACTCTCAGCAATCTTTATTGCTTACTTTGTCTGGGAGAATCTGTCTGGTGAATCTGATCCATTTCTGGGACTTTCTGAAGCTATTTTGAATAGTTTACTTATCTGGCTTAAGGAGCTTCCTGCAAGATAAAATGTTTCAGTCTTGGTGGAAACTATTACACAGTAGACACTCAGGAAAAATTTTGTCATTATAAAGATTGTCATTAATTTTATTACTTAAAAAGCTACAAAATGATTGTAATATTTAGCAGAAAAGATGCAAAAATACACATAATCTTGAAAATATAAGTGAATATTTATTTGAGGAAAAAGGAAAACAAATATAAACATACACACAAAGCTGCTGAATGATGGCTTTGTTCTAGGGCTTTTTCTCACTTTTGAAGAAAGACTTGAAAAAGAGAGACAAGAACACTGTTCCTTTGACATTGCTATTTAGTGGAAAGAAGCAGAAAACTGAAGAATAAACAATATATCAAGCCAAGACAAAACTGGAAGTGCAAACCTGTAAAGCCAGCTAACTGGGACACTGGGGCAGGGAGATTGTGAGTTCAAAGTCAACCTAGCTATAAAGAAAAGCTTAAGAGCAATCTGGGAATTTAGTGTGGCCCTGACTCAAAATAAAGAGATCTGTGTAGGAGAAAAAGGCCAAGCTCAGAGCTGGGCATGGGGGCACCCGCCTTTAATCCCAGCACTGAGGAGGTAGAGGCAGGTGTATCTCTGTGAGTTTGAGGCCTGCTTGGTCTACAAAGTGAGTCCAGGACAGTCAGGGCTATTACACAGGGAAACCCCTATCTTAAAAAAGAAACAAACAAATAAGAGACTCCACATCCATTTCTGTGGGAAGCTGAAGCTATTGCCCTCGTTAAGTTGGTGCCTGGCAACGAGCCAGGCAAAATGACTTGCAATTTTGCTCCTGGTAAACAAGTCCTTATTTGGGTTGTGGGCTGTGCTTTGCTCTGACATATGCATCCTGCCTTGTCAGGAACCAATTGGAGCTACCGACATAAGGGCTGCTGATTGGGTGAGGAGAGGATATAAAGGGGCACTGGGGTGTTAGGAGAAAGGAAAAGGAGGAAAGAAAAGGAGGAAGAAAAAGAAGAAGCTTGCTGAAAAGGTTCCTGAATAAACTGCCTGGAGAAGAACGTTCAGGTCGCGTCCTTATTTTCCGCTGGTCGAAAGGGTCGCGACACATTTCTACTTGGAATATACCCAGAAGATGCTCCAGCACACAACAAGAAAATTTGCTCAACCATGTTCATAGCAGCCTTATTCATAATAGCCAGAACATGGAAACAGCCTAAGTGTCCCTCAGTAGAAGAGTGGATAAAGAAACTGTGGTACATATACACTATGGAATACTACTCAGCTATTAAAAACAAGGAATTCCCGAAATTTGTGGATAAATGGATTGAGCTAGAAATGGTCATAATGAGTGAGTTAACCCAGAAGCAGAAAGAATCAAATGGTATATACTCACTTATATCTGCATACTAGCCCAAGGGGCATGTCCCACAAAAGCCTTCACTTACCAGGAAACTGGGACAGAGGGGAAGGCATCCTATTGGGACTCTAAATGAGAGACGCATGGGAGAACAGCAAAATAAAAGGATCCAGAGGGTTCTAGAAATCTACAAGTAGAACAATAGGATAGGCAGATTTGGGCCCAGGGGTCCCGCTCAAACTAAGGCACCAGCCAAGGACAATACAGGAGGTAAACTTTAAACCCCTTCCCAGATCTAGCCAATGGTCAGAATATTCTCCACAGTTGAGTGGAGAGTGTGATACGACTTTTTCACATACTCTGGTGCCTCACATTTGACCATGTCCCCTGGAGGGGGAGACCTGGTGGCACTCAGAGGAAGGACAGCAAGTAGCCAAGAAGAGACTTGATACCCTTTGAGAAAATATATGGGGACGTAATCCCCCTCAGGAACAGTCATAGGGGAGGGGAATAATGGGAAATTGGGGGGGGGGAGGAATGGGAGGATACAAGGGATGGGATAAACATTGAGATGTAACAAGAATAAATTAATAAAAAAAAAGGGGAAAAAAAGAATGTTAAAGATTAAAGCCACCTATACAGACTCAAAAAAAAAAAAAAAAAAAAAAGAAAAAAAGAAAAGAAAACTGAACCAAAGTCCAACAATCCCTTAGCTCAAAAACTAACCAAGTCCTGAGCTTCAAAACCCATCAATCCTTTAGCTTGAAGTACCACCAATCACTGAGCTTGGCTTGAAATCTCACCAATTCCAACCCTGAAAATCTCTACCTTTATGAAACCAAATAATAAGGCCTTCTTTCTGCTCAATTTCCTGCTGATTCTCACAGTAGCAGCGGCTGCCATGCTCTTGTATATATCCCAATGAATCTCATGTGAGGTTTGTTGTGTGGTGTGGCTTTTGGGTATTTCTTGGCTCCTGACTGGCAGGACATCTTTCTCTTCAGAGTTGGCACACTTCCATAGAAAAAACATTTCCCCTCAGAGCTGCAATACTTCCTCTGGGAAGGCTTTCCATCAAGAACTGTAATACTTACAGGCTGGCTATGTACTTCAATGGAAAAATGCTTGTCTGGCAGTCACATTACCTAGGTTCAGTCCCCACCACCAAATATATCAAATGATTAAATAATTTAACGACATCTCTAGGCTCTCTCATGCTGAGGATTGAAGAACTCTGAGGGAATGGACTGTATTCAGAGGTTTAGAATTTTCAGGTCCAGCCTGGATTCTATAAGCTACTATAGGCAGTTATTTTAGTCTATCCCTCTTAACATCCTTCTCAATTTCCAAGTGGTGATTGCCCTCTAACCCACCTCAGGATGTGATTCATGAGAATAAGATCATTCTTGTGTTTGGGGGGACGTGGTTCTTCTATGGTAACAGAAGGACTGGAGCTTTACCTTGCTAGTTAAGATTCCTATTGTTGTCCATTGGCTAGATCTGGGTAGGGTTCTGAAGTTTATGGCCTGTAATGTCCTTGGCTGGAGCCATAGTTTGAGCGGGACCCCTGGGCCCAAATCTGCCTATCATAATGTTCTTCTTGTAGGTTTCTAAGACCCTCTAGATCCTTCTACTTTGCTATTCTCCCATGCTTCTCTCATCTAGAGTCCCAGTAGGATGTCCTCCCCTCTGTCCCAGTTTCCTGGTAAGTGAAGATTTTCATGGGATATGCCTCTTGGGCTAGTGTCCAGATATAAGTGAGTATATACCATTTGACTCTTTCTGCTTCTGAGTTAACTCACTCACTATGATCATTTCTAGTTCAATCCATTTGTCGACAAGTTCCAGGAATTCCTTGTTTTTAATAGCTGAGTAGTATTCCATAGTGTAAATGTACCACAGTTTCTTTATCCATTCTTCTACTGAGGGACATTTAGGCTGTTTCCATGATCTGGCTATTATGAATAAGGCTGCTATGAACATGGTTGAGAGTGGGGTATGACTTTCACACCTACTCTGGTGCCTCATATTTGACCATGTCCCCTGTATGGGGAGACCTGGTGGCATTCAGAGGAAGGATAGCAGGCTACCAAGAGGAGACTTGATACCCTATGAGTATATACAAGGGGAGGGAGTCCCCCTCAATCACAGTCATAGGGAACAGGAGTAAGGGGAAAATGGGAGGGAGGGAGGAATGGGAGGATACAAGGGATGGGATAACCATTGAGATGTAATAAGAATAAATTAATAAAAAAAAACGTGTCCTACCCCATGACGTGAAATCAATACTATCTAGTTAGTGAGTATGTAGAGGTCCAGTTAATGGGAGCTGCTGACCTCACTGTAAATTCTTCAGTTTCTAGCTAATCCAGGCTCATGTTCAAACCAGAAGAAAGTTTCTGTTGAACACTTTACTATGTTACACTTGACATCATTGCCTTTTCCTCCCATTTCACCCTGTTTTTGCTAAATGCTTCTCACCCTTACTTCACTTTTCAACAAGGCCTAGGGAATTCACTCATGAGGAATCATTTATGGAAGCTTCAGAGAATAGAGTAATTGCTGTCTTTCCTTATTTGTAGTGCTTGAGGAAGAATTGACAATATGTAGTGTAGTTTGCCGTAATAAGCCTCCCAGTAGGATGCGTAAAATAAAGAATAAGGGTCTTATCTTCAATATATTATGGCAGTATTTAACTCCTCTATTAAGCTTTTAACTCTGTCTTTATGATTGCCTTGACGCTTAAAGTTCTATATAGAGAAGTCCAATAAAATTTTTACAGACTCATATCTACTAGCTACTCTGGGGGGTTTTGCACAGAGCTGCTAGTCAAGTTTGTATGAACTGCTATATTGCTCAGTGTTGAACTGATTTGCCATGAAATTCCTAGTACACTGAAGATCATCTGGCTTCTGTTGGAGAAGAGACACAATATGACATGCAAAGCTCAAACATTAAAGGTGTCCTCACAAATCCACTCAGCTACACAGAAAATCTTTATAGCTAAACCACTGCTTGTGTCAGCATTTAGGGACAGATGAATTTTAGTTTGCAAAAGAGACTACCTGAAGAAGTACCATGCAAAGAGAAACAATGGTGGAAAATGTCTTTATATTCTGCTGGTATGAGAGCCAATGGAGGTACCTGAATTTTTGTGGAGGGGACAGTCTTTTAGTCCTACTCAATTTCCCCTTGGGAAATTTTCTGATTTTCTTTAAACACTTAGAATGTCATATCTGAAAAAAAAACTACACAGCTGAGTTAATCAAAAGTCTAAAATCTGGTCAGGTCCTGTTCCTACTACAATCTATATCTTACTTTCTAGCCTTTCTGATATTGAACCAAACATGAATAACTCCAATGAATAAAGTTTCTGTTTTGTTGAATTCATGGTTGCTTTAATAGAACTAATTATAGTGTATTAGAAAAATACAGATAAATAACAATAAACTGATGCCCTGATATAAGACAAAGGACAAGACTCATTTTAGGTAAGACTATAGAAGATTTGTATTGCTACAGTTTAAATGTCCCCAAATGCTGTACTTTTATCTTTTAGGAAACTAACTACTGACAGTGTATGTTGTAAAGACTTTATGAAAAGAAATCTTTTCAATTTTCTGTGTGTAATGCATTTTGTTTTTAAAAGTAGTTTTGAAATTTGCTCAGCAGTTCCCACCACTGGAACTGTCGTTCATTTTTTTTTTTTCCATCGCTTGCTTCCTTTTGTCCTTGTCTCTGCTGCAGAGACAATACTTGCTTCCTACCTACTTGGTATTCTATCCCCACCTTCTGTTATCAGGATGTTAAAACTATACTGACTGCAACTTCATCAGTTTGAGGCTCTTAAATAACTGTAGGAAATTGCTGTGAGGTGTGTGTAGTGTCATTCAGAGTTTCTCCTTACAGAAAATACATATTTCTTCACATATATTGTTATTTCTTATTTTATTGTAAATATAATGCATTATATATATATCATTAGTCATTTCTAATTAGTTGCCAGGCTGTGAATTTAAAATGTTGTTTGGAAAGGACCGACTGTAATGCATATTCAGTCATCTGGTCTACTATCTGTCACATATATTTATTTGGTTATCATTAAAGCTTGTCCTAGATTGATTTGTTGGCCTTCATAAGTATTAGTTCTAGAAGAAATCTATAAAATACAGTTTGCCTGATTCCCTACAGTTTGTTTTGACTAGTAAAATTCAGACATGCACATATTCTGCTATTTAAATACTTAAATGCCAAATAGCAGATAGTACTATTACAAACCGTGAAGAGGTCAGAGGACCGGCTGCTTTGTATGATATAAATGTAAGCTGGAGATCAGCTAACTGATGTCTTTAATTAAATGTGTATGTACTGTCGCAGCAAAATTAGCCTCAACAAGGAGCCTAAGAGAGATTAGGCTCTCTAAATTTTCTCCCATACTTTGTCTAAGAATGTTGGGTCTGTGTCACCAGAGCCATTTTCCCATTATCTACAATACCTGTAATACTGGCCAGCTGTCTCCTAATGGGAAGATGGTAAGGACATTCTTAGATAGGAATGACTGTCACTTTTCTACCTAGGAGCTTGACTTGCAGATGAACTCTTCAATCCCTTCCTTCTGTGCATTCACTTTAAGGTTCAGATCAAATGGCATTGCTTATTCTTCTTCTTGCATACTGACTAGTGAATAAGAGACAGCCAAAGTGGTAAGCTACAACTTTCTAAAATGAGGACTTAGAAGGGCAGAAATTTCCTTTTGAAATGGTATCCATGTGCTCTCACAATATGACCTAGATGGGAAGACTGTATTACCCAAGTTAACAAACCCCAGTAATTCTTAAGAGTCAGCATTTGCTACCAGCAACAGTAATCATCCCACCTGAGTGCTCTAGCTAAACAAGCCTCCTTATAGTTCAAAGTTGCCCAGAGAAGAAGATTTATTTAGGACTGCTTGATTCAAGTCAACCCAAAGAACCAACAGAGATAATGAAATTGTTGTTATTTTAAGCTACAGAGCTGGATATTAGATAACACTATATATTAAATGCTTTGTAGGAACCATCTGCTTAACATGAGATAGACCTTAATGTCTTCTCTGAAGAAATAAAAGTATTACTGGGCCCTAAAACACAACTGAACAAGGGATGTCCCTGTGAGAGATAATCTGTTGTCCTAAAGAATGTTATCACTCTTAAAGAAGCAAGCCTACTATCACATTCCATCCTGGATATGGAAGAGGATCATGGCGCCCAAGAAATGCTTGGCAGTTAGTGGTTGGTAGATAAAAAAAAAAAAGAGCTGTTTTCTATAGTGTCAGAATCAATGTTGAGTTGCCAAAAGGCTAGTAAGTAACTTCCTAGCCATGCTTATTTGAGAAACTTTAATTAAATTCATCTGCACACAAGCATACAAACACACACACACACACACACACACACACATGCATGCATGCACACACTGTGTACAATACAAACTTGCTGAGGCAAAGAAGGGGTTCACAGGAAGTGGATGGGGACAAGAGAGGTACTAAGGAGTCAATTGTATCAAAATAATGATACACACATATTATATTGTAAAAGAATAGGTGAAATTTGTTTTAAACAAATAAAACAGATGAGCAGTTAGCTAAACGAACAAAATGTGGAGTTGTTTTGAATATATTTGAGTTTAATTTAAAATTCAACTGCTCTATTGAATTGAAACTGTTCTGCATAACATCCTACATATATTAAAGATATATAATTTAATGTTGGAACATATGCATGTAGCCATAAAAGCATGATCCTAATCAGGATAGAAACATATTATTACCTGTGAACATTACTTTCTGATTCTTTATATAGCTATGACATCTTCTTAATTTTAGTTCTACAATAAAGTACTCTGTAGGCAGCTTCTTAGGTAAAAACCAGACTTCAAGATTCTTTTCCTTATCCATGATGGAACGTTGATAGTGTGCTTGCTTCTTTAATAACAAGCTGTACAAAAAGGTCTAAACAATCAATTCATCTTGTATAACTGAAACATTACATTACTTAATCAACTCCTCCCTTAAACTTGACAAGCAACCACTCAATCTTCTGCTTCCATAAGTTGGTTTATTCAGCTATGCCACATAAGGGGATCATGATGTATCTCTCCTTTTAGTTCTATTTTCTTCATCTGTTATTATTCACTTGACATACTGTTCGCCAGATTCATCCATGTGGTTGAGTACAGGAGAGTTTTCTTAATTTCTAAGGCTGAATAACATTATCATTTATATCAATTGATAAACAGTGAAGTTACTTTATTTTAACATATTAGTTCTTGAGGATAGTGCTGCATGAAAGTGAATAAAGATAGAGCTTTAAGATACTAACTTAAATTCATTTGAATATACACTTAAATGAGAATTTTTTAGTAACATGGTAATTCCCACCCCAACCCTTGTCCCTTGTGTATTTATGAAGACTCTCCTTACTGGTTCATATGCGTACAATGCCATTATGCATCCTTATAAAGTATATAAGGGTTCTATTTTCTCCACATTCTCACCAATACCTATCTCCTCCCCCAAACCCCCACCCATAACAGTCATACTTGTGTGTATGAGATGATCTCTTATTCGTTTGTTTTCTCCTGATGATTAGTGGTTCAGAGGACTTTTATTGTTTGTGATTATTTGTCTCCTTTGAGAGACTGTCTACTCTAGTTATTTGTGAATGTTTAATCATATTACATTTATTATTTTTGTTACTTCTGAGTTACAGGAATCTTTATGTATTTTGTATACTAATCTCTTATCACATATGTGGGTTGCAAATACTTTCAGATATTTCACATGTATTTTTAGATGGTATGAGTAATAGTTACATTAAAGATTTTTATGTGTTTATTTTCTCTTGTAAGTCTCTGATTAAGGTATCTTTTTCTTGGCTGTTAGAGCAAGTGTGGACTACCTTGTTCTGTTACAACTTGAAATGTACTCTATGAACATACATTTTAATAACATTTAAACAATAAATAATTTAGAGGTAGAGAAGCTGCTATGCATGAAAATATATGCATTCCTTAAACAAACAAAACCCAAAAATAATGAGCAAGGAAAAACCAGTGAGGTGTAACTAGGAAAAGAAACTGGTTTCAGAATCAGAAATGTTTGAGTTTCTTACCTTTCTGCACAACTTCTGATTGTCACATGGCTTCTTTGAGACTTTTCTTAACTATTGTGATACCACCTTCTTTTAGCATTTCTGTAGAAATGTACGATGCAGAAAGCACTTAGAAGACTCTAAAAATCTCTGTTTATAGAAAGAAATACTTTTAGAATATAGCTCAAATAGTAAACTCCATAATATATAAACAAAAGGCTGGAAAGACACAGCACATTCTTCTATGATCCAGGTCATTAAGAAAATCAATATTTCATATTTATTCAGCTAGCATACAATAAGTCTGCCTTAGACTCTGTGAATGACACTGGAAAAAGAAGGTGGATATAGATCTACTCAGGTAGCTTGTGATCCTGTGGGAAAGATAAACCAGAATAGCAATGTTAAGGTTAGTAGTCAGGGGAAGTTACAGGTTCTTAAGGAACAGTGTAGAAAATAACAGGAAGAAAAATAATCACATGTTTTGATGAAATATAAATAACATGAAATAAAAAATATAAATAAGAATAATGAGAATAAAGAAAACGACAGTGATCTGCAGCATCTCAGTTTTCATGATGTTCAGGTAAGAAAATCCAGAGATTCTGAGGAAAATAGGATATCCTCCTCATGGAGATTAACTGTGAAAGAGATTATAGAAATGGCGAGGAAGCAAAGCAAGGGTCAAGCCATTAACTTAAGGATCTCAGTTACACTTTATTATTAGGTCACTCAGTGCAGGGATCTTGGATTTCAAAAATGCTGGTGAAATTTCATTCATTCTATCTTAGAAGGGTAGCTAAAAGGGAATTGTAGAAGGAAGTCAGGGAAGAACAGAACTAGGAACATTGAGAGGCTGATTATAGAGCCTAAGCAGGACATGGTAAGGTCTGTTAGCTGTGTGGATGGAGAGAAATTTCAGTACTTAGCTTAATGAGAACCAGACTTTAAAATAGCGATAGTTCACATGGCCTTTGACTTTAAGCCATTTTGAAGTTAATTATGGTGTGGAGATATATTATAGTGTTACATTTTGGGGGATGGGGTAGGAGTGACAGGAACGGAGTGAGATCTATTCTTAAATATTTCCATGATCTTGGGAAAAAAAATAATCACGCAGAAGGAAGTTTTGATTCAGAGAAGCTGTCTTAGAAGTCTTCCTTGTAGGCTTCTATTTGTCCACTAAGGGATGAAACTATTTGTATATTCAATCAAGCAATCAATCAGTAACAGTGAAACTGCAAACACTTTTCAAGATACCAGAACACTGTCTCACCTGAAGTGAGAAAAACGTTTTATGCTGAGACTTATAAAAACAAACAAACAAAAAATAGTGATACATTGCTCTCTGAGCCAGAGAATGGAGACTCTGAGGTGCTAATGCATCTGGTATACCCTTTGGCTGCTTCTTTCTTAGGCAGAGGGCAGATGGGCTAAAGATAATGAACTCTGTCATTACATTGTACAAGAGCAGAGACACAGCCCACATTTGCCAGTATTGTTCTTCTATGATGGTGTTAATCCATTCATGAGGATGGAATCCCCAAGATTTTTCTTGTTTAGTAAAGAACCCTCTTTACTAAACAAATTTTTCAACACTGTTGCATTAGGTAGTAAGTTTACTACAGATTATTTTAAAAGTAAATGTTTAGAGCACAGAAAACCCTTAATGCTATAGTTCTTTTTTAAAAAAATCATCTTACATCTTGAATGCACTTCTTCCCTCTTCTCCTACCAGTCCCATCCTCTTCTCTTTTCCTCCTTCCCTTTCTCCTCAGAAAAAGGGAGCTCCCTTAACCTACCCACCCCAGTGCATCCAGTCGTATCAGCACTAAGGACATCCTCTTTCCCTGAGGTCAGACAAGGCAGCTTAGGAAGGGGCAAGTGAACTAAAAACAGAAAACTGAGTCCAGACAGACCTTGATCCACTTCCTAGGAGACCCACATGAAGATCATGCTGTCCATCATTCACATGTATGTTGGGGGCCGAGATTCAGTCCATTCCTACACTTTGGTTGGTGATTCATTCTTTCTAAGCATCCATAGGCCTCTGTTAGCTGACTGTTATTCTTGTGGAGTCCTTGGCCCCTCTAGGTACTTATATCCTTCCCCCCACTCTTCTACAAGACTCATAGAGCTTTTTTTAATATTTAGCTATGAATTTCAGCATCTGTTTCCATCCACTGCTGGGTGGAGCCTCTCAGAGGGCAGTTATGATGGACTCCTGTTTTCAAGCATAGCAGAGTATCATTAATAGTGTCAAGGGTCAGCTCTCTCTCATGGGGTGAGTCTCAAGTTGGGCCAGTCATTGGCTGGTCATTCCCTCAATCTCTGCTCCATCTTTATCTGCACTTCTTGTAGGTTGGGTAAATTGTGGGTCAAAGGTTTTGCGAGTGGGCTGATATAAACGTCCTTCCACCAGAATGATATGGTGACTTCAGTATCCATGTCTGCTGCTAGTAGGAGTCCCAGCTAGAGTCTTCCCCATATCCAACCAGGTGCCTAACCTGTTGCAGGTCTCCAGCTTGTCCCAGAGATTTGACTCCTGGTTTCCTTTTTCCCAGTCCTCTCATCTGTCACCCCCTACTCTTTCCACATCTGTCCCCACTCTCGTTCCCCTCTCTACACCTTCTCTCACCCAGTTCCCACACTTCATCTACTTCAGAAAGCTATTCTATTTCTGAGTGAGATTCAAGCATCCCCCTTTGATACCTCCTTGTTTCTTAGCTTCTCTGATTCTGTAGTTTGTAATATGATTATTCTGTACTGGATGGCTAATAGCCACTGATAAATGAGTACATATCAAGTGTGCCTTTCTGGATCTGAGTTTACCTTACTCAGGATGATCTTTTCTAGGATGATCCACTTGCTTGCAAATTTCATTATTTTCTTGTTTTTAATAGCTAAATAGTGTAAATGCACCACATTTTCTTTATCCACTTTTCCACTGAGGGACATCTGGGTTGCTTCAAGTTTCTAACTATTAAAAATAAAACTTCTTTTAACACACTTGAGTAGTATGGTGGATCATCATTTGGGTATATGCTCAGAAGTTGAATAGCTATGTCTTAATGTAGAAATATTCCCAAATATCTGAGAAAGTGCTAGATTGATTTCTGAAGTGGTTGTACAAGTTTGCATTTCAACCAGTAATGGAAATGTGTTCCTCTTGTTCCACATTCTTGACTTCAAGTGCTGTCACTTCAGTTTTTGACCTTAGCCATTCTGACAGGTGTAAGGTGGAATCTCAGAGCTGTTTTTATTTGCATTTCCCTGATGCCTAAGGATGCTGAGCATTTCCTTAAGTTCTTCTCAGCAATTAAAGATTCCCCTGTTGAGAATTCTTAGTTTATCTGTGTACCGAATTTTTAAATTGGATGATTTTGTTCGTTAGTCTTTAATTTCTTGAGTTTATTATATAGTTCATATATTAGCTCTCTGTTGGATGTAGGGTTTGTTAAGATCTTATCCCAATTTGAAGGCTGTAATTATGTTGTACTGACAGTGTCCTTTGCCTTACAGAAGCTTTTCAGTTTTACGAGGTCCCATTTATTGACTGTTGATCTTAGTGCCTGAGTTATTAGAGTTTGGGGCAGGAAGTTTTCTCCTGTACCAATGAGTTTACTGGTATTCCCCCACTCTCTCTTCTATTTCATTTAGTGTGTCCAATTTTATGTTGAGCTCTTTGATCCACTTTATTTCACTTTTCTACATGGTGATAAACATGGATCTATTTACATTTTACATGCAGACCTCCAGTTAAACCAGCACCATTTGTTAAGGTTGCTATCTTTTTTCGGTTGTGTGGCTTTGACTTCTTTATAAAAAATCAGGTGTCTTTAGTTGTATTGGTTTATTCCAGGGTCATCAATTCAATTCTGTTTATCAAGCTGTCTAGTTTCATATCAGTAAAATATGGTTTTTATTACACTTTGTAGTACAACTTGTAGTATGGCTTGAAATAAGGGATGGTGATACCTTCAGAAGTTCTTTTATTATAAGGATATTTATTGCTCTCCTGTTTTTTTCATTTTTTCTTATAAAACTGAGAATTGCTTTTTCAAGGTCTGTAAAGAATTGTATTGAAATTTTGTTGGGCATTTCACCGAATCTATAGACTACTTTTGGCACAAAGGCCATTTTCACTATGTTAATCCTATCCTGACCCATGAGCATGGGAGATCTTTCCATCTTCTGATATCTTCTTCAATTTCTTTTTCAGAGGTTTGAAGTTCTTGCATGGTCAGAGTAAGATGTTTTATATTATATTTGGCTATTGTGAAAGTTGTGATTTCCATGACTTCTTTCTCATCCTATTTGTCATTTGTATATGGGAGGGCTACTGATTATATTTAATTTAATTTTGTATCCAGGCACTTTTCTTTAGGAGTTCTCTGGTAGATTTTTTGGGAGTCGCATATGTATATTATGATATCATCTGGAAATAGTGATTTTTGACTTCTTCCTTTTCAATTTGTATCTTATTGAACTAGCTAGGACTTCAAATACTATGTTGAATTGATATGGTGAGAGTGGACAACCTTGTCTTTTCAACGATTTTAGTGGAAATTTTTTAAGTCTCTCTCCATTTAACTTGATCTTGGCTATTGGCTAGCTATATATTGTCTTTATTATGTTTCGATATGGGTCTTGTATCCCTGATCTTTCCAAGGCTTTTATTTTGAAGGGCTGTTGGATTTTGTCAAATGCTCTTTCATCATCTAATTAGATGATCATATAGCTTTTTATATGGGAAGTTACATTAATTGATTGTCATAGGTTTAACCATCCTTGCATCCTGGGATGAAATTTACTTGATCATGGTGGATGATGTACTTGATGTGTTCTTTGATTCAGTTTGCAAGTATTTTATTGAGTATTTTTGCATCAATGATAATGAGGTCTGGAATTCTTTTTCTTGTTTGAATCTTGGTGTGCTTTAGGTATTAGAGTAACTATATCTTCATAGAATGAGTTTGGCAATGCTCCTTCTGTTTCTATTTTGTGGCATAGTTTGAAGATTATTGATATTTGCTCTTTGAAAGTGGGGTAGAATTCTGGGCTAATAACATCTGGCCCTAGGCTTTTTTTTGATTGATAGACTTTTAATGACTGCTTCTATTTCCTTAGGGGTTATGGGATTATTACAGCATTGCTAATCTTATTTTGATTTAATTTTCATAGGTGAAATTTATGAAGAAAATCAGTGTCTGTTGTTATGTCCCCCTTTTCATTTCTGATTTTGTTAAATTGTATATTATCCCACTGTTTTTTAGTTAGTTTGGATAAGAATTTGTCTATATTATAAATTTTGTCAAAGAACATTCTTTAGTTTTGTTGAGACTTTGTATTGTTCTCTTTGTTCCTAATTTATTGATTTCAGGCCAGAATTTACTCCCCTCTGTCTCCTCTTCTTTGGTGTGTTTCATTTTTTGCTCTGGACCATTCAGATGTGCCTTTAAGTTGCTAGTATGTTATCTCACAATTTCTTTATGAAGATCTTAGTGCTATGAATTTTCTACTTTGCACTGCTTTCAGTGTGTTATGTTTTGTCTTCATTTTCACTGAGCTCTAGAAAGTCTTTAATTTCTTTTTTTATTTTGTCCCTGAACCAGAGATCAATGAGTAGAGAGTTGTTCAGTCTCCATGAGTTTGTAGGCTTTATGTTGTTTCTATTGTTGACTTTGAGATTTAATCTATGGTGGTCTGATAAGATACAAGGGCTTATCTCTATCTTCTTATAGCTTATGAGGCTTGATTTGTGACTGAGTACATGCTCAATTTTGGAGAAAGTTCTCTGTGCTTTTGAGAAGAAAGTATAACTTTTGTGTTTGGGTTAAATGTTTTTTTAGATATCTGTTAGGTCTTTTTGATTCATGATGTATGTTAGGTTCATTACTTCTGTGTTTATTATTTGTCTGGATGACCTGTCCTTGGTGAAAGAGGGGTAATAGAGTCTTGTCCTATTAATGTATGGGGTTTGGTTTAAACTTTGGTAATGCTTGTTTTACAAAAGTGGGTTCCCTTTCATTTGGGGTAGTTTTTCAGTATTCATACATCATCTTGGTGGAATTTTCCTTTGATGAGTATGAAGTCCTCTTCCTCATCTCTTTTGACTATGTTTTCTTGGAAGTTTATTTTATTAGATACTAGAATGGCCACTCCAGCTTGCTTCTTGTGTCAGTTTGCTTGAAAAATCTTTTCCCAGCCCTTTATTCTGAGATAATGTCTATCTTTATTACTGAGGTGTGTTTTTTGTGTGTACCACTGTTAATAATCCCCAATGACAGCTGTCTCTGGGACTACAGGCAGAACAGGGGCCCAGGAACTGGTGCATGGAGGCAAACCTCACTGATTGATACTGGTAGTCGCCAATAGCTGTTACCTCTGGAATTGCAGGCAGAGGTGGGGCCCAGGAAATTACTCACAGAGATCATAGGGCAGACTTCACTACTCCTGGTAGTCCTTGAAGGATGCTGCCTATGAGATTGCAGGCAAAGCTAGGACCCAGGAACTAGCATGTGGAACAATTCTAGAATTCTTAGTTATTTGTTCTTTTTTTTTTTTTTATATTCTAAGAACTTACTAGGACTTACACAAGCATGACCCTTTCTTTAGGGTTGTAGGTATTAAGGCACTGAGGGTTTGGAAGAAAAGATCTTTATTGATAATAATACATGACTTATAAGAGGCTTGTTTGAATTTGGTTTTGGTAAAATCCTTTTATTTTTCATAAGTTGTCTTGTTTGAAAATGTCAATTAGACATTTTTGTAGTCTAACTATAGTCCAACTAATATTAACATATACTAATCTGAAATTTAGATATAAATAAAACAAGAATCAGTTTAAATATTTAGGACATAAAAATATAATAACTTAATACACTTAGTGCTCACTTCTTGACAGGCACTGATCAGCAAGTGCCAGGACTGGTATTGGAAACTAGGTCTCAATTTAAATTATACAATACTTAATTTTCCTGGTATCTAAGATTGGTATTCTACAGTTACACATAATGCCTAAATTCACATTTTACTCTCCTAATATAAGCTGTCAACATTATTTACTTTTCTTTCAAATAATTAGCATTTTGAAATTAAATTATCTTACTTATATTTCTGGATTTCTAGCTTCTTTTAGAATACTGAAAGATCATTTTCTTACTGAAAAGTCGGTTGGAGTCCAGTTTCAGTATACTGTGATGTAGTACTGTATTCATTACATTTTTGCTGCTATGATAAAAAAATACCCAGACAAAAGCAAGTTCAGGAAGGAAGACTTTGTTTTTTTTTTTTCCTTTCAGTTTTTGCTATTGGTTTGGGAAGTCACAGCAGTGGAAGCTTGCAACAGGCAGCAGATTATACTGTACTCAATCCAGAAACAAAGGTACATGAATGAACACATGTGCTTAGTTCCTATTCTCCATTTACATCATAGATTGGCCTCACCCACAGAGGACAAGTCTTCCCACCTCAAGCAATGCAATCAAGATTATTTCCAGCTGGCATGCTAATACACTAACCTCAGAGGTGATTCCAAGTCACAATGATAACATTAACCATCATAAGCATTATATAGTATAATTGCTCAAATATTTTCTTTGCTGAAGACTATTTTCAGTTGCCATTGGTAATGACTGTTCTAGAATTTTGTTTTAAGTACAGTTAAAATGGAACATTTTTGTTTACTACATATTCATGTTTCTCCATTGTTTAAATAACATACAGAGACTGTATATTTGAGGGAAAATGATAAAATAAACATTTAAGGTCTGAAAAATTCATATTTACATGAATTTCTTGCCCTATTAAGTTTCTGATATTGATGTAAATTTCTTGATTTGCTTATTATAAGTTTATGATGAAAGTTCACAAAAAACCCCAAAATGGAGGAACAAGCATTTTCAGTTCCCAGTAAACTAAAAGTGTATCCAAGACAAAAGTAACTGGGCTAATAAAACAGCTGAAGGTGCTGGGGACAGATTACCGCCTACATGTCAAATAAATGCAAGTGACTCACATACAAGCAGGGAAGCATGACTGCTGTAAAACTCACCCTAGAAGCAGACCGAAGCTGACCATGGAAGCAGAAACAAAAGGCCTTTTGTGTTTTCCTTTTCCTGTGCTGTGCTTTTTTCTGTTTACACTCTCTTGGCAAATACTATATATAAAAAGGAACAAAACACCTTTCCAATTTAGCACAACAACTAGCCTATTTATAGATAACTTACAACTGGGAATGGCTGTTTTAGTGAGTCATCATCCCTCCCAGACAGAGAGAGGCATAGTTCTTACAATGAAAATGATGGATAGGTGAGCTGTTTCCAACTCCACTAGAAGCTCCAAAAGTGAATGTGTCATTTTCCTCTCCCTGAAAATCCAATAAATGTATATTGCAATAAACCTCTCATTATTGGGCCCCGACTATTGGCAGCTAGGAGAAGCTAAAGTGGACTGAAAAATAACATGCTAAATTTGAAACGGAGAAAACAGCCTGGTTTTTCTATAGCCAGCATGTCCTAGGGAACAATAAAGCCTTGTGTTTCTTGAAGAATTCTGAATATCATTAATAGGGAGATACATTGACAGCAAAGTGAATCCAGTCAGGATTGGGTCTTAGATGTGGCTTAGCCCAACAGACTTCTTTGTAAAACTTGTAATTTTGTGTGAGTTTCTGGGTATAGAATAAAAGATGTAAAAGTTGGTGATTTAAAATAAATAAGCATTCATATTGATTTGATATCTGTTTGTTCAAATGTCTGAGGCCCAAGGGTAAAGACCTTGAATCTCATATCTGATTAAATGTTCTATCTTGAGCACAGTTTTCAGTCATGTTGAATCCACCAAAATCTCTCAATATTGATGGCTTGTTTAATTTATAGAACACAGAATTAGACATCCTACCTTAGAATCAGCTAGGAAAACCTTGTGGTGGCCTTTGAAGAACCTTGAAATCACTTTTATGTGATTGAGCTTGGTCCTGTTGCAACTGACGTTCACAGTTCATGGGGTTCATTTTAAGGAGACAGAATTTAGCAAGGGCAATTATTTTATCTGTGCTTTAGTGCTGTCCCTCTGTCTTCTATGTTTATTTATAGACCTAATTGTTCCAGTTATGTATGAGAATTTCTCTAGGTATTCTGTACAGTGATTAAACTGTCTACCTTGGAATCAACTTTGATCTAAATCTCTGTCCCAATATGTACAACCTAAATGACTTTGGACAGCTTACTTGGTGTTTCTAAATTTCAATGTTCTCATATGTTAAAATGAAATATTAGCACTCAAATCCTAGAATTTTCTATTAGTGATATAAATGACACAAAGGAAAATTGAAAAAGAGGATACAATGGGGGAGAGTTTGGAAGGCAAGGTTGGGGACAAAATATGGAGAGGGACAACTAAGACTAAAGGCCTTTGGAAAAGCTACATGGAAACCTACTATGGTAGGAGCTTTCTAGAAGACATACTTTTATTAAAGGAGTTTAAAAGCAGTTACCATATGATGGAGAAGACAATACACCAACTAGCTATCATGTTACCAAACAAATAAACAAACAAAACCTCACTACCAGGAATAGGTCATATTTTTTGTGTTGTTGTTCAAATGGCTCCTATAGGTGTTCCTCAAACATTACAAGATAGCACCAATACTATTGGTTACACTCTATAGCCTGATGAAAGTCTATACTTATGCCATCAAATATGGAGAAATTGAGCTGATCCTCAACTGAAGCTTGACCCGTACTGACTAGCATTTATAGTGCTTGAAGGTTCTATGCATGATAGCCTAGGGAAAAAGTCTCACCAAGCTGTGAACCCTGCAAGTTACAACAGCAATCTGTCTGCAAGATATGTCCATTCATTCAATAGTGGCACAAATTTTATTGGAGTAGCTAATCACTTTTTAAAATAATTAGATTTAAAGACTACTCTGTAAGAAAGAATGAATACCTGATACTGTAAAAGAGACCAAGAATATGAAATTAGATAGGTCATGGGACCAAGGGAAAATCCTACTATTACTTGCTAAATTAATATAGCAATAAAATGAGTCCCAAAGACATCTTAACAGTCAGTGCATCACTGAGTCCTTACCAAAAAAGATTATTCTTGCAGTAGAAGATAATTAACATAAAATCTCATAAGTAGACAATGTGCAGAGAGTGAGAACCTTTGGAACACTAAGCCCCAAAGGTGATACCTCTCTCATACCACATCACTCAAAGCTCAGACATCTATATAGAAGAGGAGACAGAAAGACTGCAAGAGCCAGAGGTGGTAGATGACAACAAGGAAATAACATTTTCCAAACACAGCAGAGCCAGTGCACATATAAACTCAGAGATACTAAGATAGCATGCACAAGATATGCCCAAGCCAAACAAAATTCCATTTTGGATGAGGGAACATGAGCACAAAGGCCTATCCTTATCCAAGAAACTATTTTCACCTGATAGCTCTGGGAGAGGGAAAACCAGTTTTCCCCCACTGGAGTGACACTGGGTATATCAACCACATTCCAGGGCAGCCCTCATGTTCAGCAGTAGTTGGCCAACAAGCACAGGACTCCATGTTTTTTGGAGGGTTTGATTTTGTTTTTAAGAGAGAGCAAGAACATAAAGTTTGGAGGTGTGGAGGTGGGAAGGCCTGGGTGGGCTTGAGGAGAAGAAAGACTATGACAAAAAAAATACATTGCAAGAAAATTTCAAGAAATAAAAAACCCCATAAAAATAATAAAATTAAATTATACTATAGAATGGAACAAAAAAAATTTCCTTTTGTTTCTTTTAACACAGGGTTTCTCTGTGTAGCTTCATCTGTACTGAATTCACATTGTATACTAGCCTGAACTGCAGCTGTGTCTGTATCTCTGAGTGGTGGGATTAAAGGACTGTACCACCACATGAGGGTGAAACAGAAAACTTTCAAAAGAAAGTAATCAAATGGCTAGAAGACATTAAAAAGAAAGTAATAAGTTATATTGTAGAGATTAAATAATAAATGTGTGTTTGCAAGAAACAGAATGTCTGGGCTCCAGTCAGCAGATGACCATTTTCATCTTCAATTCCATTGCTAACCACCTCACCACACCAGAGAATCCCCATTTAAAAGTACTGTTTATATTTAAACTTGTGTCTCTTCACTTCTTTCTTTGACTCTCACTTCTTCCCAACCTGAAAATTTCCTGCTTAAAATTATCTCCTACCCATATAGTTTGAATTCTGAAAGATTTTAATGTTGCTCCAATAGGATATATTAAATAATTTGACCTTTAAATCAAATACCCAGAGTAAAACAAGTAAAATTATTATCAGCATAAAATTAATTATTTACTTATTAAAAAATATTGTACATGTGCATACCACATGCTGGTGGATGACCACAGAGGTCAGAAAAGAGTATGATTTCTGGAAGAAGTGTTACAGATATTTGTGAATCACCCAATAAATGTGGGTACTGGAAACTGAATTTGGAAGAGCAGCAATTGTTCTTTATTCTAAGCTATCTCTCTAGAACCTAGAGTGAGAATTTGTACCTCTCACCTTCACTTTCCTTGGCATTTAATTATTCACTTCTGGAGCATGTGTGTGTGTGTGTGTATGTGTGTGTATGCATGTGTGTGTGTGTGTGTGTGTGTGTGTGTGTGGGTGGGTGTGCCATGGGGGCCATGTAGAACTCATAAAACAGTCCTAGGAGTTGGTTGTCTGCTTCTACCAAATAGGTTTTGTGAATCAAACCCATGTTGCCAGGCCCAGCAGCTGACACCGTCACCTACTGATTCATTTTGCCAGCTTCTTGGTAATTTGCTCAAAGCTTTATTACTTTAAAAGCACTGTCTGACTTATACAAGATATTTTATTTGTGTAATATAACATGAGCTTCAATGACTTATTAATTTTTATCTTCCATGGATACAGTAGAATGACTGAGATTCAGAACATGCTTGGTATATTAAATGCTTCTCGGTAACTAGCTACTGTTTCTAAACATATCTGATACTCCCACTACTTCCTAATGCCATGACAAAAATACCCTTCAGTTGATAATGTTATGAGATTAAAAAAAAAAAGAAAGAAAGAAAACCTTAAACCAAAATAAAACAAAATCCACAAAACAATGGCTACATCATACATTTTATTTTTACTTTTCTAATTGTTAAAAAAAGTAGCAAACAATATTAGGAAACCAAGAAACAAACCTACAATCTCTCTTTTAAGAAAAAAGAGTACTTACAACTTACTTAAAGCTATAATATTTGTCTCTTCCATTGGAATGGACACAGAGTCTGTTGCCTGGTTTTTTATCACAACCCTCTGGCAGGGCTGCCTTGCTCAGCCATAGGCAAAGACAGTATGCTCAGTTCAGATGCAACTTGTTGTGCTCAGGTGGATTTTTGATGTCAGGGGAGAGGGGTGCGGCCCTTTCCTGAGTAGTAGGGGAGGGGATGACAGGATGAAGAGGGAGGGAGGATAGGTCTGGGAGGAAGAGACAGAGGGTGCTACAACAGGGAAGTAAAGTGAGTAAATAAGAAAAAATTAAAAATAAAGTTGTCTTACTGGTGCTCCTCAGTGCTAGTGTTTGAGTAGAATGTGTGAAACTCTGGTTTTGGCACCACAATACTGATAAAAATCTGAATGCTAATATTTTACTTTACAAGTGCTAGCTGCTATAACTTTCAGAAAAATTGAGACAAAGGCTAGGGAGATGGTTTAATGGGCAAGACTGCTTGCTCATCAAGCAAAGGGACTTGAGTTAAAATTGCCAGCTCTGAATTAAAAGCTAGACTTTGTCACATAAGCATTTAACTACAGTTTTGTGGACAGAGACAAACACATCCTGGGAGATCAGTGACTAGGCAGCTTAGCAAAAATGGCAGACTTCATGTTGAGTAAAAGGCCCTGTATAGAGGCAATACACTGGAGGAGGTAGAGGATTCTACATCTTTGTGCATTGATCTCCCCCAATCCCACACATCTCATATACAGATCCCTTAAATACAAAAAAAAATGTCAAATCATTGTAAAAAATTAAACATATACTTACCAATATATCTAGCTCAAAGCATATATCCCATAGGAAATGCTTAAAGTAACTTTATTTATAATTATTAAAAGCCCAAAACAACCGAAATGTTTATTAATTTGTAAGTATGGAAAAAATTAGTAACATTCACATAAAGGAATATTTCTTACCAATAAAACAAATGAATTTTTGTTGGGCTCTTTGGCATAAACCTTCAGGATTAGCCCTGAGGAGGCTGTCAGGAGGATCACAAAATCAAGGTGAGCCTAAGCTACATCAAGAAGAAATGACTAAAAATTCAACAATATGTGTAAATTTCAGCTGTATGTTCATCCCAGTCAATATGACACAGAAGCTTTTACAATACATTATTCCACTCTTTGACATCATGTTACAGGCATACATATAGTAAGTTAACTCACTGGTGGTTTCTTTACAAAAACGTGAACAACTATTGATAAATGAAAATGCTTACTATCAGTCAGGCATGGTGGTGTACACCATTAATACAAGCATTCAGAGAGGTAGAAGCAGGTGAATCTGTGAGTTCAAGGCCATCCTGGCCTAGAAAATGAGTCCAGGACAGCCAAGGCTACACAGAGAAATCCTGTCTGGAAAAACAAATGAGAGAGAGAGAGAGAGAGAGAGAGAGAGAGAGAGAGAGAGAGAGAGAGAGAGAGAGAGAGAGAGAGAGAGAGAGAGAGAGAGAGAGAGAGAGAGAGAGAGAGAGAGAGAGAGAGAGAGAGAAGGAAGGATGAAGGAAGGAAGGAAATTGCTTACTATCATGACATTGGTGCTGTTCCTTATGTGAATATATGTTATTTTCAAAAGTTATGTAATTGTATACATTTGTGAGCTTCACTGTTGAGCACCTTGAACGTCATTTAGTTACTGTTGAATATAATGATAGAATAGGAGGAAAATCTGCAGACTATTTACCTTTTGACGGCAGTCTCTCAAAAAGAATTAGTGTGCAGAGGTCTGCTGGTAAATCATGTCCAGTGTAAGTCATTTTTTAAATGAAACACCACAAGATGACATTGTTGTAATAAATTGTGAAACTCTACTCACTCTTCTTATTTGTATTGACTAGAGCATTTATATTGATTAATTTCTTCTTTGTGCATATTACAAGTAATCTATGAATCTAGAAGTGTGTTTATCTGTTATTTAATGAGCAATACAATTTTCAATGTATAATAGGTTTTAAGATGCCTAGTATGTTTAACCTCCATTATAACTCTTGTGTGCTATTTATTATCATTGGATTATCTTCTTCTGTCACAAAAACAGCATAAAATAATTCATATTGAAAAACAGAATATCATGTTAAGATTTCCACAACTCAAGGAACCTTGAGAAAATGTCATAGAGGCAGATAAACTTTTGCTAGTCTTGAGACTGTGCCCATTAAAGAAGATCGTAGCAAGAAAACAACGCTCTTGGGAAGTTATTCAGCAGAAACTCAATAGCTGTTCTCTGAGCTTCTGCTCTATAAATTCTGTGCTGAGGACCTCTGCAGACCTCATCATAGAAGTTAATGCTATTTTTGTAGGCTTTCATATGTGGCTGTCTGATGATTCAATTATTGATGATCATAAAAAAATTGTATTTCATGCTCTAGAAAAAAGCCTCACTTTTATCTCCACCAATATCAAAGGAATTTAGCAAATGTTGAAGAATTCCATGAAGTTGCTAAGGGGAGGTAGATACACAGGAAGCATGAGCTATGGAGTGCATCAACTTGTAACCAGAGTCTGGGCAATGTAATTTTCCTTCTCTAATTTTTGCTCTCAGTAAAAAGAAAGTGGAGAGGAGGGAGTGATATAGAAAAAAAAAAAAGAAAAAGAAAAGGGAATGGGGGAAGAAAGGGAGATCTTATGGTATGGTAGGTGTCAAGTAAAAAGCACATGCTATTTTGAAATGCATAAATAAAGCACATAAGCAATAAATTCTACTCCATTTACCTCTTTCTATAGGCCTGAACTGTGAGTTAAGTAGAGGAATAGAAGTAGGTTCTATATGATCTGAAACCCAAAACATTAACACAAACTCACTCTGAAGGACACTGGGACCCCAATGGCACTTCCTGAGAATGGGTAGAACAAAGTTATAAGCCCACCTTTCCAGGATGATGCTAGGATTTGTATAACTACTGTGTAACTACGTATCTGCTCAATTTACGATATATGTGTACCACCATATTTGAGAGGATCCAAAGGGGTTTCTGGTGTTGAATAGAGTTGGTCTGTCTCTGTGGTAGAAGTCATATGATATACCACATCAGAACTGTTTTTTTAATGATTCCAAAACCATATGAGATAACTTAATTGAATTGCTGTCACTTTCAATCAAAGTCATAACTTCTTCCAAATGATGGTTCAAAAATTATAAGGAAAGCTGTGTGGAAATTGGCTTTAGAAAAGGAAGCTGTCCCAGAGAACAGAGTAACTATCTCCAGTCATAGAGGAAGCTCTTAAAATGAGGATCGCCATTGTGTCTGTAATTTTGATTATTACCATACTGCTATGCATCACAAGTAGCATGTTACAGAAATATAACAGAGAGCTGTGTGACTAAACTAACACAGCTTTTTAATGAAAGTAATATCAGAGGTTGGAGAGATGGCTCAGCAGTTTAGAGTACTTTCTGCACTTGCAGAGAACCCAAGTTTGGCTTCAGGAACCGACATGGTGCAGTTTACATAACATGTAACACAAAGTACAGAGATTCTCACTTCTGGCCTATAAGGAGACCTGCACATATGGCATATACACAGATGCACACGCATACTACATAAAAATAATCTTTCAAAAGGCAAATAAAATCAAAGTCTCATTTCGCATGGTACGCCTATTAATATCATATTTTGATGCTATGTTAATTATAACATATAATAATATAATTGAGATAAATAATATGTAATAATATAATATAATATATACTGGACTGAAAAGGAAAGAGCTGAAGACTTGTTTCATTTAGCCCAAAGTGTCTATAATTGATTGCCAAAATAACCAGCCTGCTTTTTATCCTCTTATAGTATAAGAAGGTGAAAAATATTAATGATTTAATTATTAAATAGAGGGGAAAGAAGAATATGAAAGGAGAAATGAAGCGTATGTCTTTGGTTTGGGTTAAAACATCAGAATTAGTTGAGAAGAGGCACATACACAGGGCAGGGTTCAGCATGAGTTCCATTTCTCCAGTTGTAGTCATGTTCTTTAAACGCTTTTCTCTTTCCTATTCCTGGAAGACATGCTTATAGTACCCTATCATGCTCCTATCTGCCTTTAAGTGTTGAGAAAGAGATAAATGTGTTTCATAAAGAATTGATCATATTTTTGTCTGTAAGAATCTCTAATAAATTTGGACCTAGAATTAGGCTGTACTCAATGAAATTGAAAACTCATAAATTTAAAGGTAGGGAATAGCATCATCAACTGTGTGTGAGGAGGCTGGCTATCAGAAAGTAATACAACAACAAATAAACAAAAAAGGGGTATATCTGTAGAGCAAAGCAGAAAAGACATAAAGATATACGCATACACACACACACACACACACAGAGAGAGAGAGAAAGAGAGAGAGAGACAGAGACAGAGAGACAGAGACAGACACAGAGACAGAGAGACACAGAGAGAGAGAATACGACATGGAGATTAATTACAACTCTACCTAACTGTCCTCTTTAACCAGTCTCTGAAATACACATTGTTCCCTTGAAAGGTAACAATTAATTTGTTGTGAGGCTGAGTTCACGAAAGAAGATAGCTTCATGCAGATCTCCATGGAAACTAATTATGGCCCAGTTATTAAATCAATTAACTTTAGTCAAGAACAATGCTTAAAAAATTTTCTGATCACAACAGAAGAATAAAGGTTCATGTCTGCAGGCTGTCCTTTGAGTTTGTTATCTTAACTCTGCGTTGTCCTAGAATGTTCCAGGTAGCAGTGAGCTTGCCTTGACCCCTGGGGAAAAATTTGTCCTCATTACTAAGCCAAGTACATTCTTATCATTAATTAGTTCTATTTTTCTGACAATCTTTGCAGTACATTTTCTCTTTGGGCTTAAAATACACTATATATTTCTTTCTATTACTATCTAAGATTAAAGAGAGCAGGCAGAAATATAATGTCCATTTTAAGGTTTCCTATTCAGTATATGTTACTTCTATCTATAACTCTAAGTAATTAAAGCCAAGGGCATTTTCCAAAACTTTTGTTAGTGATGAAAGCAGGTAGTCTAGGTGTCCTAACTGATTTCTTGAATCATTTTTTTTTTCTTGCTGCTTTGGTTCTCTATCATAATGGACTATTTTCTCTCTGTAGCTATAAGCTGATATACTTCATTTCTTCCCTGAGCCACTTTGTTTCTGGTGTTTTATCAAACCAACAAATAGTAATTAATACATTCAACGTCTCAAGAGGAGCCATTCCTTATGGTTAGTACCATTTTGTCCTTCTATGATGGACGGAACAAATTAACTCACTCAAGTTTCTTGTATTAGGACATATAATATTTGTGAAGATGAAGTCCTCTGGTCTTAATTACTGCCTGAAGAAGTCATTCATATCTTACCATGGTTTCACTAAGTCATTAGTTTAAATTTCATATTTATTTGAGTAAGATACGAATGTTAGGACAACATCAGGAATTTTAATTTTATACTTTCATTGGTCAATTTTAATAATATTAATTTAAATGTCCATAAAAGTTCCACATCAACACTGCTTAGAAAATCAGTACACTTTCAATTGTTTTGGAGATGGGGGCAGAGGCTAAAAATTACCAATGACAGAATTTCCTTTTAGGTTCAAAATATGTTGATATTTTCCTGTTATCTAATGAACCAATTTAGAGAAAAGATGGTATCACTAAAAGAAATGAAGTAAAAGTATTTTAAGAGATTGTTTTTGGAAATCCACTTTTTCTTTGGGCTCAACATTCCTTCTTCCTTATGCTAAATAAATTATTTAGGGAATTTGTGACACCTTCCAAGGATTCCATCTTTATTCACATTTAAACATTTGTGAATGGTTGGTCCTCAGTATTATGTTTGAATATAAAAATACACATTATATGATTTGGACTTTTGTTTGTTTTGCTTTTACTCCATTCTTCATACTGCATGTCTATTTTTTCATATTTAAAAACTATATTTGCACTCAGGTTTGTTTTATCTTTTTTCATTTGTTTTTTTGAGACAAGGTTTCTCTTTTTACCCTTGGTTGCTGGACTTGTTTTGTAGACCAGGCTGGCCTTGAACTCACAGAGTTCTGCCTGCCTCTGCCTCCCCGAATGCTGGGATTATGAGTCACCATGCCTGGCTCAATTTGATTTTTTTTTTTTTTTTTTTTTTTTTGCAGAAGTGTATGATGTATCACAACTATATATTTACATCACAATTTATTTTTAACTGTTTATGTATATTATATCTTAGACAGTTAGCTTTATTTTCGATTATTTTTGTGTATATTTTTGAACAATGATCATGGAAATACAGATGCCTTTAAAAGATGCTGATTTCATTTCTTTAAATATACGCACTAAAAAGGGAATGTTGATCACTCTACATTTAAGTTTTTAGGAACCTCCCCACTATTTGGGCAATAATTGTACCAATTTACATTCTTCATTTCTAGTGTCTCTTACTTTGGCTCCCTTGATGTCATTTATTTTTTCTTAACTTTTTATAATAGCCACCCTAACAGGTATACTTTCCTGATAATTGGGGAGCTAGAGAGCCTTCAACTGTACCTCTTGGCTAGCTTAAAACGTTCTTTTGGAAAATATGTATCTGAGTTATTTGTTAATTTTTAAGCTGCATTATCTGTTTTATTTGCAATTGAGCTGTTTGAGTTGTTTATATACATTAGATATTGCCTCTTTAGACATATGGCTTGTGAATATTTTTCCTTCCTTATCACTTTGTTGGCTGTGTACCATGTGATTCTGAAGTATTCCAGTTTCATGTATACTCACTTTTCTAGCTTTCATTTTTGTTCTTTGTACTTATTGGTGTAATATGTTCTTTATCAAGGACCCTTACTTTTAAGTAATTTTCTAGGGTTACTTTGTCACTGCTCTTACATTAAGTATTAAACCTATTTTTAATTATATTTTATGTAAAATAAAATGGTATATACTCACTTATATCTGCATACTAGCCCAAGGGGCATGTCCCACGAAAGCCTTCACTTACCAGGAAACTGGGACAGAGGGGAAGGCATCCTATTGGGACTCTAAATGAGAGACGCATGGGAGAATAGCAAAATAAAAGGATACAGAGGGTCCTAGAAATCTACAAGTAGAACAATATGATAGGCAGATTTGGGCCCAGGGGTCCCGCTCAAACTAAGGCACCAGCCAAGGACAATACAGGAGGTAAACTTTAAACCCCTACCCAGATCTAGCCAATGGTCAGAATATTCTCCACAGTTGAGTGGAGAGTGTGATACGACTTTCTCACGTACTCTGGTGCCTCACATTTGACCATGTCCCCGGGAGGGGGAGACCTGGTGGCACTCAGAGGAAGGACAGCAAGTAGCCAAGAAGAGACTTGATACCCTATGAGAATATACAGGGGGACATAATCCCCCTCAGGAACAGTCATAGGGGAGGGGAATAATGGGAAAATGGGGGTGGGGGGGAGGAATGGGAGGATACAAGGGATGGGATAAACATTGAGATGTAACAGGAATAAATTAATAAAAAAAAATAAAGTTCAAAAAAAATAAATAAAACTGCTTTCTAAAAAAAAAAAGTCAAGTTTCATTTTTTTAATATTTATTACTGCCATTAGATTAACTTGATAGCAATCAACTTAATCTATTAATATTAACAAATAAATTTATGGTGATTTATGACTTACATAACTTCCAATGATGATTTTAATACAATTGAGATTTTGATGGCATAATTTTCACATTATGTTCAATTTTAATGGTTTGGAGAAAGATCACCTGGATAGTTATCTAATGAACCCCTCATGACATGAAATTTGCAAGTCCTAGAAATAATAGATTTACAGTAATATAGATGACAATGATTAAAGTGGAGGCTATTTGTTTCATATTTTTGTGACACTTTAATTTATTGAAAAAAAATTCAGTACCAGCTGATCCATATGTATAGAAAAGGTTACTTTAGTCTGTTTCTTTAGAAAGCATGATAGTTATCATCAAACATCTTCTTGAACTTAAGAATAGTAATATATATATACTCACAGCATTTTTCAGACAAGGGTTCCTAACTACCTCATAGTCATAACACACTATTATTTGCCTTGTTTTTCAAAGTTAAGGTTTAAAAGACTAAAGAAAAAATTAAAATTTACATAGCAAATCAGTAACCAAGAGAGAAAATGAGGCTCCTTTTGGGATTCTTCTGAGTTTTGCCTGAATGCTGAGTATTAACAGCATGAATCTATTCAAAACACTAGCGTCATTTATGAAATAGGCCATGTGAATGCTCCTAGAATGTCCAGTGATGCTCCTGATCACCATGGAATTATAAAATGAAATACTGAGGTATATAGACCATGATATCTCAAATACTGTAAATTAATAAATTCATATTGGAAAGGAGTCCCAAGTTCTAACATTGGTAAATCTTACATTTTTTTTTTTTGATAATTTTAATCTCTAATCACAATGAAGGGGAACAATTGAAATCATTGTATAAAAATACTGATAAGTAGAGATGTGCTGTAACAACAGTGAGTGGCATGTTTTTTTATTATTTCTTAAAACTGTAATATGTCTTTCTTTCATTTTATCCTTTTAAATGCTCCTGTATATCTCTTTGCTCTTTTCCCAACTCATGGCCTAGTTTTCTTAATTTATTGTTAAGGTATTTCATTAAATATCGATATATATTTGCTGTGTAAATTTGAATATTATGTTTATTTTTTTTAACTTTAACCCTGAAAAACAAGTGAAAAATAATGTATAGTGGCTGTGATATAATTAGGCAACCTTTTCAGAAAAAACATTGTGACCTCTGCACCCCATTCTGGGTCCAGGACTGCATGCCTAGAGGACTTTGATGGCCACCAGGAGAAGACAAGCAAGATGTCTAGGAGACAGCAACCTGCTTGCACCAAGGCACTGGGCAAACGCAACCATGGTGTTATATATCAAGGCCCTGCACCCTGTGTCTTCTGGACTTCACCTCTATCTGTATTCCCATAGCCAATGTGCACCAGGAACCACCAGCAAACCTAGTATCAGAGAGACTCTCTCTGCACACTCCATTCTGGATCCAACCCTTGCATACCTGGAGGCCTTCAGTGTCCACCTGAGAACGATCTCTAAGAGCCAGCCCCCTGCTTGCAACAGGCTACTGCACAAACAGCAATGATGAGCTATGCCTAGTTCTCTTCACTTCCATCTGCTGGATCTTACCCCTACCTGCATTACTAGAGGCTTGTGGGGCTCCAGGGACCACCAAGTTAAATCTTGCCAACCACAATTCTTAGCCTGCCTCTCTGCAAACCTGGCGGTGGAGAGACCTCCCCTATCACCTGTATACACTATTCCTGGTCCAGCACCTTGTTCCCTGGAGGCCCTTGATGGCTACCTGGGCAAGACAGGCAGATAGCCACCAGGAACCACTAGGTGAGATCCTAGGGACCACAATTCCTAGCCTGCACTCTCCTCCTGGCAAAAGTCACAGCACAGAGACCAGACCTGTCCTGGAAGCACCTCACCCTTATATAGCACCTGATCCCTGGAGGCCCTCAGCAGCCACCTGGGGAAGACAGACCCTTATGGCCCCTAGGCTGCAGGGCAAACACAGAAGAGCTGATCTATGTCTGTCAATATAATGCACTTTCCATCTAATTGACCACACACCTTTGTGTATTGCTGGAGGCCAGCAGCCTCCAGGGTTCATCATGCAATAGCAGAGACAATCCAGTGGCTAAAAGCCAGTGAAAGGACACAAATAAGAAGAGCATAGGCAATATGTCAACACCAAAACCCAAGTATCATTCTACACCAAGCTCAGGATATTTTAGCACAACTGAGGAACAAGAAAATGACCATAACTCCAGTCTCATGAAGATGATAGAAGCATTTAAAGAAGAAACAAATAAATCCTTAAAGAAATACAAGAAAACACATTTAACAGGTGAAGGAAATGAAAATAACTCTCCAAGACATGAAAATGGAAGTAGAAGCAATAAAGCATAATCTGAAAGAATCTTGGTGATGTAAAACCTAGGGAAGAGAAGAGGAATACCAGATGCAAGCTTCTCCATCAGAATCCAAGATATGGATGAAAGAATATCAGGCATAGAAGATACGAAAGAAGAAATTGACAAATAAGTAAAAGAAAATGCTAAAGCTAAAATATTCCTGACACAATCAATCTAGAGGTTTCTCAGTAAATTGGGAAGAGCTCTACTTCAAGATTCAGCTATACCACTCCTGGGCATATACCTGAAAGATGCTCCATCATACAAGGACATTTGCTCAACTATGTCTGTAGAAGCCTTATTCATAATAGCCAGAAACTGAAAACAACCTAGATGTCCCTCAACCGAAGAACAAATAAAGGCACCGTGGTACATTTACACAATAGAATACCACTCAGTTTTAAAAACAAAGAAATAAAAAGAGATAAGGTAGAAAAACATTGTGAGTATAGATATTACTATTATTCTTAAATTCCAGGTATATTTGACAATAACTACCATGTTTTGTGAACAAACAGACAGAAACTCTATTTCTATAGATATGAATCAAGTACTGAGTCTTTCTCAATAACTAAAGTGTCACAAAAATATGAAGTAAATAGCCTCCCCCTTCATGTTTATCATCTACAGTACTGTAAATTTATTGTTTCTAGGACTTACAATTTTTATGCCATGAATGGTTTAATAGACAACTATTCAGGTTTTACATATCTGTTCTTAAGTATACAAGTGCAGCATCCTCAGTCTGTAGAGTGTTACTTGTATGGTATGCGTGTTTTCAGAGCTGACCATTGGGTATTGGATAAGAAACTGGTATGCTCTTATTTGGGAAGATCCATTTTCTTCTGATCTCTGCACTCCTTAGTCGGCCATAATTTATTATATACGGATGAGACTTCATAGACTTTTACTCATCCACTTTAGCATGTTTATTTTTGTTGGGCTTGTTCAGCTCATGTTTTAGGCAGTCCTGCTGGTAAGATGTGAAAGGTTAGCTTCTGACATTTCTAGGAGACACAATCTAATTTGCAACATACAGAGGCCATTACACACACACACACACACACACACACACACACACACACACAAACCCACAGCCAATCAAAATGCAAGGCTGTGGAGTCCACACCTAATGGATGCATCAACAATAATACTCCTTCAAGTAAAACTCAGGCATAATTTTGGAAGAGGAGGAAGAAATTTTGCAAGAGCCAGCAGCATGGGGCATGCTCTGTGAGTGGTATGTTTGAAATAAGGTGTGGTCACTATGATTCCAGATTGCCATGATTTATTCTTTTTTTCCCTCACAATTTGAAAGAAGATGAAGTCAGTATTTGCAATTTTATATTAAAAATTTGGTTAATTTCTCATCAGCTTTATGTGTGTTTGGATAGAATTGATGTCTGCATTTATTTAGATATATACTTTTGCAATGAAGAGAAAATGTCAAATATGGATTTAGGATTTTTGTCCTTATTTGCATGCTTGGTATACATCAATGAAATATTAACAATATTTTATATATGAAACTCACTAGGAATCTACCTGACTTTGAACTCATAACAACCATCCTGCCTCAGCAAGATGCTGGGATTACTGACACAAGCCATCATACATAATTTTCTTTCTTTTTACATCCAACCACAATTTCACCACCTTCATCTCTTCCCAGTGTCTCTTCTCATCTCCTCTGAACCCCCAAACCACTCCTCCTCCACTATTCAGAGAAAGTCAGGCCTCCAGTAGATTTCAATCAACCTCAGCATATCAAATTGCAGTAAGACTAGGCACCTTGACTCATATTGAGGCTGGACAAGACAAACAGGTTGGAGGAAAAGGGTCCCAAAAGCAGGCAAAATAGTGAAAGAAAACACCTGCTTCCATTTTTAGAAGTCCTACAAGAAAACCAAATTATATAACTGTTACATATATGCAGAGGCCCTAGATAAGCCCCATGCAGGCTCACTAGTTATTGATTCAGTCTCTGTGAGCCTCTATAAGCCCAGGTTGATTTATTCTGTGGGTTTTCTCGTGATGTCCTTGACCCCACTGGCTCCGACAATCTTTTCTTCCCTATTCTGAAGTGTTCCATGTGCTCCACCTAATGCTTGATTGTGAATATCTGTATATGTTTCCATCAGTTTCTTGGTGAAGAGTTGCTGTTGACAATTGGGCTAGAGACCAATCTATGAGCATAGCAGAATATTGTTAACGATTATTTTCTATCCTAAGTTTCTGAGATATCCAGCCTCTGTGCCCTAGTTCTCCAGACAGTGTCAAAGTTAAGCTCCCTCACATTCATGGCTCTTAAGTTGAACCAGTTGTTAGGTGACCACTCTGAAATTTTTTGTGCTACTTTTACCCTAGCACATCTTATAGGCAGGATAAATTGTATGCCAATGGTTTTGTGGCTGGGTTGATATCTCAATCCCTCCATTGGCAATCTTGCCTGGTTATAGGAGATAGCATGTTCCCATCTGTATTCCTAATTGCTAGGAGTCATATCTAGGGTCACCCTCATAGGTTCCTGAGAGTTTCCAAGCACAGGACAGATATGCCTGCCCCATTCCAACTTTTTTCTTTCAGGGTTGTCTCCACCCATCCTCCCTCTACATTATCACTCCTATTTCTATACTCCTAGCACGTAGGTATTTGCCCTCTATATGTCTGTTCTGTGTTTATTCTACTTCCCCTTCAATAGGAAATTCATGTGTTGCCCCCTTGAGCATTCCGTGTAACTTAGCTAGTCTGGGTCTGTGGATTATAACATTGTTATCTTTTGCTTTACAGTTAATTCCCACTTATAGTGAGTTACATACACCTTGTTTGACTTTCCGGGTCTGGGTTACCTAAATCTGCATAATTTGTTTTTTTTTTTCCTAGTTCCATTCCTTTGCCTACATATTTCATGGTGCCATTGTTTCTAATAGCTGTTTTCATAGTGGATTACATTGAAAGATTTTTGAATGTTGAACCATTCCTGCATCTCTGGGACAAAGACTACTTGATACTTGTGGAGTGATCTTTTTAACATGGTCTTAGATTCAGTTTGTAAATATTTTTCTTCGATGTTTGTGAGACTGGCATGGAATTGAGAAGAGGTTGAATTATGCCTAAAGCCCTGTTTTTTCTCATCCTGAGAGCAATAGGAGTATAATTACTTCCCTGCCTTGCTCTGGTACCAACAAACCTCAACAGATTGGCTTTCCTGGGCAGGGATATGCTCTTCATGATGCACCAACTTATAAGCTCCCACCTCTCCAGAGATAGGAAGGCTGGTTACAATTTATCTGACTTCTGGGTCTGAAACATACCAGACTGGAGTTCCTTTCTATATGACCTGGCCTCTGCTACCACTGAGTATACAAATGAAGCACTCTCAATATCCTGGCCCCAGACAATAACATACCTCTATGTGAGTCCTACCAGACATACTCACTGAGCTATAAATATCCCCTGCCCCCTCCTAATAAATGAGCTGTCCTCTGAAACAGTTTGTCAAGTGTTTTTTTCATTGTATTCACCACCACTAAGGATACGTCCACATACCTCCTCCTACCATCCCACAATAGTTCCACCATACAGAGACAAAGTGGGACTTGAGTCTTTTAAATATTAATGGTGGGAATTAGTCTGTAATTCTCTTTCTTTGTTTTTGTGTCTTTGTATGGTTGACTATGTGGGTGACTGTTCCTCATAAAATGAATTTATCTGTTTCTTCTGCTTCTGTTTTGTGGAATAATTTGGAAGAATTGATATTAGGTTTTCTTTGGAAGTCTGGCAGAATTCTGTAGTAAAATCATCTTACCATGTTGGGTTTTTTGTTTGTTTACTATTTTTTTCCATTGAGAGACTTTTAATGACTGCTTCAATTTCCTTAGGGGCTATAGGTCTATTTAAATAGCATATCTAATTTTGATTTAACTTTCATAATAGGTATGAATCAAGAACTGTATCTGTTTTCTTTAGATTTTCTGGTTTTTATGAAGTGCAAGGTTTTGAAGTATGACATAACAATTCTTTGGGTTTCCTTGGTATCTGTTGTTATGTCCCCTTTTTTGCTTCTGATTGCTAGATTTGGATATTCGCTCACTGCTTTTTAATTAGCTTGGTTATGGGTTTTTCTATCTTGTTGATTTTCTCAAAATATCAACTCTATTTCATTGATTCTTTGTATTAGTCTCCTTGTTTCTGATTAATTGACTTCATCCTTGGGTTTGATTATTTTCTGCCATTTCTTCCTCTTGGATGACTTGTTAATTTTAGAACTTTCAGATTCTAGCTGTTAAGTTGCTAGTATGAGATCTCTCCAATATATTTATGAAGATATTTAGTGAAATGAACTTTTTAGCACCATTTTTATTGTGTGCTGTTGTTTGTATTTTTTTTCTTGACCCAGTACTTTTTCAGTAGAAAGTTATTAAATTTGTATGAATTTGTAGACTTTCTAATGTTTCTGCTGCTGTTGAAATTCAGTTTTCATCCATGGTGGTCTGATAAAGTACAGTGGGTTATTTCAATTTTCTTGTATTTATTGATACTTGCTTTGTGACTGAATATGTGGTAAATTTTGGAGAATGTTCTGTGAGGTGCTAAGAAGGTATATTTTTTGTGTGTGTTTTAATGAAATGTTCTGTAGATATCTGTTAGCTCCATTTGAGTTATAATGTCCCTTGGTTCCATTATTTCTCTGATTAGTTTCTGTCTAGATGGTCTGTCAGTTGGTGAGGGTCTGGTGTGCAAGTCTCCATTATTTATGTGTAGGGCTCAATATGAGCTTTAAGCTTTAGTAATGTTTCCTTCCATTTGGGGCACACACCACCACCACCAGCATGAACACCCCCTCAAAATAAAAAGAATTAGAAATCAGTGTTCATTAATCTCTCTTGATATTTATGGACTCAATTCCCCAATGAAAACATATAGGCTAACGAAAGAAGAGATGTCATCTTGATGAACTTTTCCTCTAATAAATATGCAGTGTCCCTCCCCATCTCTTTTGATTAATTTTTGTTGGAAGTCTATTTTGTTGAATATTGAAAGGGGTATGGTAGCTTGCTTCTTTCGTCAATTTTCTTGGAAAAAAATTTTTTTCCAACACTTTACTCTGAGGTAGTGTCTATATTTTATGCTATAATGTGTTTATTATATGCAGCAGAATGATGATTTCTGTTGTTGCATCCCTTCTGTTAGTCTGTGTGTTTATTAGGAAATTAAATCTATTAATTTTGAGAGAGATTAATGAGCAATGATTGTTAATTATTTCTATTTTGATATTGGTGTGGTGTGTGTATTGTGGGGGTGGGTGGGTAGCTTTGATGGTATGAACTCACTTATTTCCTGTGTTTTCTTAGCTATAGTTAACCTCTTGGGTTGTAGTTTTTATTCTAGTACCTTTTATACAGCTGGGTTTGTGGCTAGATATTACATAAATATGACTTTGTCATAGATTTTCTTGTTTCCCTATTTATGGTTATTGACAGTTTTGCTAGATGTAGTAGTCTAGCCTGGCTTCTATAGTCTTTTAGAGTCATCAAGACAGTTGTGCAGGGCCTTCTGGCCATTAGAGTCTCTGTTGAGAAATGGGGTATAATTATAATTGGTCTGTCTTTATAAGTTACTTGGCCTTTTTCTTTCAAAGCTTTTAACATTCTTTCTTTTTTCTGTAACTTAGTCTTTTGATTACTATGGGATGGGGGAACTTTTTTTTCTGGTCTAACATATGTGGAAATCTTTAAGCTTTTTTTGTTCATAAGCATCTCCTTCTTTACATTAAAACACATTCTTCTATGATTTTGTTGAAAATACTTTCTAGACCTTTCAGCAAGGAATCTTCTCAGCTATAGTCTGATTTTATCTTTTCATGGTATCTCTGAATTCCTGGATGTTTTGTGTCAGGAACTATTTACTTTTACCATTTTATTTGACTGATGCATCTTTTTTTTTTCTATAGTATCTTCATGCCTGAAATTCTTTCCCCTATCTCTTATATTCTGTAGGTGATGCTTGTGTCTGCAGTTCCTGTTCGCTTACCTAGATTACCGATCTCCAAGATTCCCTCAGCTTGTGCTTTATTTACTGATTTTATTTATATGTTCATGTCTTGAACATTTTTACTCATTTTCTTCCCCTATTTGTCTTCATTTTCCTAGATTTTTAAAAAGGGATTTATTAATTTACTTTTGAAAATGCTGCTTATTATATTTCTTTTTTTACATGCATATTCATATTATATAGAAGGAAGAACCACGAAACAATCAGGAATTATGTGAATGTTACATTCATAGTGATTTGGCTATTTGTATTTGGCAAACTTGAAGAAAACAAGTATACTATCCTTTTCTTTAAATTTTTGATTGAAAAATAAAATCATACATATTACATCTCAATTGCTGTCCCATTACGTGCATCCTTCCATTCCTCCCTCCCTCCCACTTTCACCCCATTCCCCTTCCATATGACTTCGACTGATGGGGGCCTCCTCCTCTTGAATATGATGCTAGGGTATCAAGTTTCTTCTTGGTAGTCTGCTGTCCTTCCACCGAGTGCCATCGGGGCTCCCCATCAAGGGGACATGGCCAAATAAGGGGCACCAGAGTTCGTGTGGAAGTCAGTCCCCAGTCTCCACTTAACTGTGGAGGATATTCTGTTCCTTGGCTAGGTCTGGGTAGGGGTTTGATGATGACTGCACATATTGTCCTTGGTTAGTGCCATAGATCGAGCAGAACCCCTGGGCCCAGATCTGCCCATCATAGTGTTCTTCTTGTAGGTTTCTAAGACCCTCTGGATCAATCTTTTCCTTATCTCCTATATTTCTCCTGCCTTCAGATGTCCTCACCACTATACCATTTTCCTGGTAAGTGAAGACTCTCATGAGACATACCCCTTGGCCTAGTGTCCAGATATAAGTGAGTATATACAGTTTGCGTCTCTCTGCTTCTGGCTTAGCTAACTCATTATGATCATTTCTAGTTCAACCCATTTGTCCACAAATTTCAGGAATTCCTTGTTTTTAATAGCTGAGTAGTATTCCATCATGTAAATGCACCACAGTTTCTGTATCCATTCTTCTACTGAGGGACATTACTATGGGTTGGAGGTCATTTTCTCCTGCATCCAAGATTGCTCGTTTTAGGCAGAATTCTATCTGTGGGAGAAATGAGGACGTTCTTCAACTGAGGGACATTTAGACTGTTTCCAATTATGGCTATTATGGATAAGGCAGCTGTGTACATGGCTGAACATATGTCCTTGTTGTGTGGTGGAGCATTTTCTGAGTATATTCCAAGGAGTGGGATAGCTGAGTTTTGAGGTAGCCCAATTCCCAGTTTTCTGAGAAATCAACAAATAGATTGCCAAAGTGGTTGTACAAGTTTGCATTCCCAGCAATGAAGGAGTGTTCCTCTCTCTCTACATCCTTGTCAGCATGTTGTGTCATTTGAATTTTTAATCTTAGCCATTCTACATGGTTGTAAGATGGACTCTCAGAGTCATTTTGATTTGCATTTCTTTGGTGACTAAAAATGTTGAGCATTCCTTTAGGTGTTTCTCATCCATTTGATATTCCTCTGTTGAGAATTCTCTGTTTAGTTCCAAGCCCCATTTCTCAACTGGATTATTTGGTTTGGTGGTGTTTAATTTCTTGAGTTCTTTATATATTTTGGACATTAGACCTTTGTCAGATGTAGGGTTGGTGAAGATCTTTTCCCAGTCTGTAGGCTGTCACTTCATTCTGTTGACAGTGTCCCCTGCCTTACAGAAGCTTGTCAGACTCATTAGGTCTCATTTATTTATTGTTGACGTTAAGGCTTGGGCTGTGGTGTTCTGTTCAGGAAGTTGTCTCCTGTGCCAATATATTCCAGGCTCTTCCCCACTTTTTCCTCTAAGTGACTTAGTGTCTCTGGTTTTATGTTGAGGTCTTTAATCCACTTGGATTTGAGTTTTGTGCAAGGTGACAAATATGGGTCCAGTTTCATTTTTTTTACACATAGACCTCCAGTTAGACCAGCACCATTTGTTGAAGATGCTATCCTTTTTCCATTTAATAGATTTGGCTTCTTTGTCAAAATTCAAGTGACCACATGTGTGCAGATTAATTTCTGGGTCTTTGATTCGATTCCATTGATCAATCAGCTTATTGCTATGCTAGTACTATGCTGTTTTAATTACTGTTGCTGTATAGTACAGCTTGTGATCAGGTATTGAAATTCCTCCAGAGAATCTTTTATTGTATTCATTTGTTTTTGCTGTTCTGGGCTTTTTGTTTTTCCACATGAAGTTGAGAATTGATCTTTCAATGTCTTTAAAATATTGTGTAGGTATTTTGATAGGGATTGGATTGAATCTGTACATTGCTTTTGGTAAGATGGCCATTTTTACTATGTTAACTCTCCCAATCCACGAACAAGGTAGATCCCTCCATCTTCTGATGTCATCTTCAATCTCTTTCTTCAGAGATTTAAAGTTTTTTTTTTTCAAACAAGCCCTTAACTTGCTTGGTTAGAGTTACTCCTATATATTTTTTTATGGTTTGTGGCTATCGTGAAGGGTATAGTTTTCATAATTTCTTCCTCAGCATGTTTGTCATTTGTATATAGGAAGGTTGACTTTTTTGAGTTAATTTTGTAATTTGCTAAAGGTGTTTATCATCTGTAGGAGTTCCCTGGTGGAATTTTGGGAGTCACTTATGTACACTCTCATATCATCTGAAAATTTGACTTCTGCCTTTCCTATTTGGAAAATCTTGATCTCCTTTTGATGTCTTATTGCTCTGGCTAGAATTTCAAGAACAATACTGACAAGATATGGAGAAAGTGGGCAGCGTTGTTTTGTCCCAGATTTTAGAGGAATTTTCCTGAATATCTCTCCAATTAAATTGATTTTGGCTTGGCTTGATGTGTATAGCCTTTATTATGTTGAGGTATGTGACTTTTATTCCTGATCCCTCCAAAATTTTAAACATAAGTGGGTGCTGGATTTTTTCAAATGCTTTTCTGCATCTAAGGAGATGATCATGTGGGGCTTTTTTTTTCAGTTTGTTTATATGGCGGATTACATTGTTGGATTTCTTGTATATTAAACCATCCCTGCATGCCTGGAATGAAGCCTACCTAGTCATGGTGAATGATATCTTTGATATGTTCTTGCATTCATTTTGCAAGCATTTTATTGAGTATTTTTGTGTCAATGTTCATAAGAGAAATTGGTTGGAAATTCTTCCTTTTTGTTGGGTCTTTGTGAGGTTTAGGTATCAAGGTTACTGTGGCCACATATAATTAATTTGGTAATGCTCCATTTGTTTCTATCTTTTGGAGTAGCTTATAGAATATCGTTATTAGCACATCTTTGAAGGTCTGGTAGAATTCCGCACTGAAACCATCTGGCCCTGGGCTTTTTTTGGTTGGAAGACTATCAATGATTGCTTCTATTTGTATAGGGGAAATAGGACTATTCAGATTGTTTATCTGTTCTTCACTCAATTTTTGCAAGTGAAATTGATCAAGAAAATTGTCCATTTCCCTTAGTTTATCAAATTTTGTGGCATATATGCCTTTAAAATAGAATTTGATGATTCTTGTATTTCTCCAGTGTCTGTTGTTGTGTCTCCCTTTTCATTTCTCTTTTTGTTAATTTGAATATTGGCTAAGGGTTGGTCTGTCTTGTTGACTTTCTCAAAAAACCAGCTCCTGGTTTTGTTGATTCTTTGAATTGTTCTCTTTGTTTCTAATTTATTGATTTCAGCCCCGCGTTTGATTATTTCCAGACATCTACTCCTTTTGGGTGTTTCTGCTTCTTTTTTTTCCTAGGGCTTCCAGATGTGTCATTAAGTTGCTTATAAGGGATGCTTCTACTTTCTTTCTAAAGGTACTTAGTGCTATGAATTTTCCTCTTAGCACTGCTTTCAATGTATCTCACAAATTTGGGTATGTTGTTCTTTCATTATCATTGAATTTTAGGAAGTCTTTAATTTCTTTCTTTATTTCTTTCCTCACCCATGTGCCATTAAGTAGTGAGTTGTTTATTTTCCATGTTTGTGTAGGCCTTTTGTTATTTCTGTTGTTATTGAAGTCCAGCCTTAGAGCATGGTGATCTGATAGGATACATGGTATTATATCAATCTTCTTGTATCTGTTGAGTCTTGCTTTGTGATCTACTATGCGATCAATTTTGGAGAAGTTTCCTTGGGGTGCTCAGAAAAATGTATAAACCTTTGTTTTTGGGTAAAAAGTTCTATAAATATCTCTTAGATCCATTTGATTTAGGGTGTTGGTTAATGATGTTATTTCTCAGCTTGATTTCTGTTTCAATGACATATCCCTTAGTGAAAGTGGGGTGTTGAAATCTCCCACTATTAATGTGTGGGGATCTATGTGTGCTTTAAGCTTTTTTAATAGTTCTTTTACAAATGTGTGTGCCCTTGTATTTGGAGCATAGCTGTTCAGAATTGTGATGTACTCTTTGTTGATTTTACCTTTGAGGAGTATGAAGTGTCCTTCCTCATCCCTTTTGATTAATTTTGGTTGAAAGTCTATTTTATTAGATATTAAAATGGCTACACCAGTTTGCTTCTTATGACCATTTGCTTGGTATATTTTTCCAGAGTTTTACTTTGAGATAATTTATGTCCTTGTAGGTGAGATATGTTTCTTGAATGCAGAAGAATATTGAATCTTGTGTATGTATCCATTCATTAGTCTGTGTCTTTTTATTGGAGAGTTGAGACCATTATTGTTGAGAGATATTAATGACAAGTGACTGTTTAGTGTCTTAATTTTTGGTGTTTGTTGTAGTAGATAGTTTGTGTTCTTGTGTTTTTATGATGATGTTGTTATCTATTTCCTGTGTAGTTTTGGTTGTGGCTTGTCCCTTTTTGGGTGGAGTTTTCTATCTAGTAACTTCTGTAAAGCCCAATTTGTGGATAGTTATTGCTTGAATTTGTTTTTGTCATGGAATATTTTATTTTCTCCATCCATGGTTATTGATAGTTTCACAGGGTACTGTAGTCTGGCCTGACATCTGTGGTCTCTTAGGGTTTGCAGGACTTCTGTCCAAGCCCTTCTCGCTTTCATGGTCTCTGCTTAGAAGTTGGGTGTACTTTTGGTAGGTTTGCCATTGTATGTTACTTTGCCTTTTTATCTTGCTGCATTTAGTATTTTTTCTTTGTTCTGTATATTTTGTGTCTTTGTTATTATGTGTCAGGAAGATTTTCTTTTCTGGTCTATTCTTTTTGGTGTTCTGTAGGCCTCTTGTATGTTTACATACATCTCCTTCTTTAAATTGGGGAAATTTTCTTCTATGATTTTGTTGAAGATATTTTCTGGGCCTTGGTGTTGGCTCTCTTTCCTCGATGCCTGTTATTCTCAGGTTTTGTCCTTTCATGCTGTCCTTAATTTCTTGGATATTTTGTGTCAGGAATTTTTCAATTTAGCATTGTCTTTGATGGTTTCTTCAAGATCTACAGTTGTATCTTCTAGTCCCAAGATTTATTCCTCCATTTCTTGAATTCTATTAGAGAAGCCTACTTCTGTGTTGCTTTCCTTCTCCTCTAAGGTCTCTTGTTCCCGTTTTTCTACTGTCTGTCTTTTTATCACTGTTTCCATTTTAATCTTCAGATCTTGAACTGCTTTATTTATTTATTTCATCTGGTTGTTGGTATTTTCTTGAATTTTTTCCAGTACCTCTCTATAAGCTTCTTTTATGACTTCCACCTGTTTGGCACCATCTTCCTGCATTTGACTATGGATTTTATTCATTTCTTCCATTATCATCTTCTTTACTAGGGATTTGATGTCACTTTCTTGTATTTTGATTGTGCTTGAATTCTCAGGGTTTCTTTCTTTGGGATAGCTGGGATCTGGGGATGACGAGTTGTTTTGGTTTTTGTTGTTTGCATTCTTAAGCATTCCTTTAGTCGTCTTGCTATCTTTGGTGCTGTGTGGTAGCTTCTGGTGTTATTCACTGGTCATTGAGAGTGGGTAGTTGGTGAGTGATCCCTGTGGAGATCGTGGAGTTTTTCTGGAACAGGCAGGTGACCTGGTTTCTGCTCCAGGAGACTTTGTTCTACACCTTAAGGTCCTGACTGGGTCAGAAGAGGTAAACTTCTGCCTGATTCCATTCACACTACTGAGGGGATTCAGACTAGCTATGTTGGGTGCTGCTGTTTAATTTTCTGTCCCAATCCCTTGGGTCAGTCCAGCCTCTCCCAAGATTGTAGGAGACTGTGGCTTTATCTGCCCAATTGTCCAGGCCAAGACCATCCTGGTCAGCAGACATGTTCCTCCCTGGATCAGTCTAGAAAGCAGACCAGTCTAGATTGTGCACCCTTGGTGGCTCAGTCACACTAAGCTGCAGCCACAACTCAGACTCCCCTCCAGACACCCAGAGCAGTCCAGTTTCCCCCACAAGCGTGGGGGTCCCTGTTGGGCTATGTGGACTGTAGCTTTATCTGCCCAATTGTCCAGGCCCTGATCACTGTGGTCCATGACATGTTCTTGTTCATATCAGTCTAGATAGGAGACCAGCCTAGATTATGCATCTTTGGTGGCTCAGTCCCACTGAGTAATGGCTGCAATTCAGACCCCCTTCCAGATCGTCAGGGGACTCCAGCTTCTCCTACGATTGTGCGAGTCCCTGCTGGGCCATAGGGACTGTCCTGGTGGGGTTTTATCAGCCCATTTTTGCAGGCGTGGTCTGCTGAGGCTGGCTGCCTGGCTCCAATGGACCCGCCCAGACCACACATGCTGTTTCTGGGTACAGTGGGCTTCGCCGTGTCCTCCAGGTCTCCCGGTTGACTGGGATGGGGCAGGTAAGGTTGTCCAAGGACAGATTCACTTTTTTCCCTGAGACTTTCCCAGGCCAGGGGGTCTAGTGTTCCACCATCGCACACACTGCACCTGGGCTATAGAGGCCAGATGCAGTCTGCAGGTGGGTTCCATTCCAAAGTCTGGAGAGTGTGTTCAGGTCCTCTGTGGGCTGTTGTTTGGCCCGGGGTGAAGCCCACCTGTTGTCTGCACTGTGCAGGAACCCACTCACCTATGATCTCCAGTTCTTGCAGTCTGTGACTCCCAATCCACTGATTTATTCATATTTGTGAAAATTATTGAATTTTCATAAAGACAGCTATAAAAGATAGTCAACCAGTAGGAGATGTTTGCTTTTTGGGAATGTCAAGAAAGAAGCAATTCTACAAAACAATAAAAACATTCAGCTGTGTGTGTGTGTGTGTGTGTGTGTGTGTGTGTGTACATATGTGCATGCATATACTAACTTTATGATTTGTAAATTTCTAAAAACTACTTCAAATATTAGAAGTGTTGGAAATATTTTCATATTAATAGATACACACTTAATCTTTCTTTTACATCGTGTCACAATATGCTGTGGAAAATTATATTAGTCTATAAAGGGCTTTTCTACCCCAGATAGTTCACAAATAATCAAGATAGGAATCTCTTGGATTTATAAGAGACTTGAGGCACAGTAACTGGGCAGGTAGCAACTCTATAAGCTATTTTGGTATTTCTAATCTAAACATTCCAAGTTACTTACCATAATAGTTCCTTCCTGGGCTGCTTATGTTCCAACCGGACAGCCTTCATGGCTACATGCTCATGGTCCATTCTTTCCCATGATGACTTCCTTAGCTCTGTCTTCCTCTCCTCTTGCAATTTCTTTGGCTTCCACTCTCTTCTCTAGGCCTCATGTTCCCTCTCAGAGTCCATTTGCAGGAGCCTAAGCTTGGCTTACCTCTCAGCAACTTTATTAAACAATCAACTTTAAATTAGGTAGAACAAGGTTTACAAGACAAAGACAGATGTGTGTGTTTGTGAGAATTGGCAGCAGTCAGATCTTGATGGTCAGTCATTAGCATTAGAATAATACATAGCCCCAGCCCAACCCCCAACATCCGTATCTGTGCTAATGATGTTCTTATAATCCCTCAAGGATCTATTTCAAAATAACCTTTTTCCAACTGTATAAATGTTTGTTGAGCTCCACTACATGGAGGGACTAAATATATTTTTCAAAAGTGGTGTACCAAATTGTATGTCTAGCGAAAATATGTGACGATATTATTTTTTCATACACTATCAAAATTGATTATACATGACATGAAAGGTGAAAATGCTAATTTATCATGTACTGCAATTTGAACTTTTGCCTTCTAGAAAAGCATAGTATGTTTGCACATTGCAAGAATGAAGGTATTACTTATCTTTTAAAATTATATCCTCATATTTGCTTATTCTCCAACATTATTGTTTTGTCTTTCTTCAAATTTTAAAATAAATTTTTGAGACAGCATAACAATTTTCATAAATATTAATGAGATATTTAATTATAAAAACCTTTTTTATATTTCATGTTCTATATAACCTTATATATGTCATGTTAAGATTAACCATAGTAGATAGTCAAACATATCATTATGGTATATATCTCCATGAATTTAGATTACGTGCAAAAATATTTTCTGGAATATATATACATATATTTTTTGAGTGAGTACAGGCAAATACACATAGTACGTAGGTATTTGTGGATTTGTGTGGTGCTTCTCTGGTACCCTATGTACATCCTTTCCTCCAGTTACTATGTAACCATTTTTGCAGAGTAAACTGCTAGTGTCTAAAGTGACTAAGTGATTTTACTAAGACTATCTTCTTTACCCTGAAGCAAGATAATAAATGTATAACAAGCAATTCAAGAGGCTTTTTTTCCTGCTGTTTCCTATATATTTCAAGATCTCTGGGCCTGAACTCTGGATGCCAGAATTAGATAAAAATGTTTTACATCGAAACACATTTTATGTGGTACCTGTGGAAACACTTTTCACCCCATTGCCTTTCTCTGCCTCATTGCTCCCAACAAAGACACTGGCAGCTCTTTCTACTTAGAAAGACTGTAAGATGATCAGATTAAAATCAGGGTCAAAACTGTACAATGTCACACAGCTTTTGAGAAAGAGATGTGCATTTACTAACCACTTGGCTCTCATTGGATTAGAAAAATTGATTATATTCATTCACTAATGTTAGCACCATGTAAAATACTGTGAAGTTTCCAGAGTAGCCAGCAGGGACATGACAGAAAGTAAAGGAGCAATGTAGATCACTGTCCCTGGCCTGCCTGTTAACCTTTGGGGGCGAGATATATTAACCCAGATGGGAGTTTACCTTTTCAGCCCCTCTCCTACTGTGACACAACAAATGCTAGATCAGGGATTCCTCCCCGGTCAGGGCTTGGGCAAAAATAGTCAGGGATGCCCAACCCCTGTCCAGACCACTCCCAAACTAGATCGAACAGGATTGGGTTACCGTACTTCTTTTTTATAAGGGCCGTTGCTCCCCCTGCACTCCAGGCTGATAAGATTACTTGGAGAAATGACTCCCCTGTCTGGATCGACCAATGGCCCCTCCCCACCATACAGTTAGTGCAGGAACAGCTGTCCGCAGGCCATATTGAGCCCTCTACGTCTCCTTGGAACACTCCCATTTTTGTCATCCAGAAAAAAGGGGGTAAATGGCGTCTACTACAAGACCTTAGAGAAATAAATAAAACTATGGTTCCCATGGGAGCCCTTCAGCCAGGACTCCCCTCCCCTGTCGCCATTCCCAAGGGATTTTCAAAAATTGTTATTGATCTTAAGGACTGCTTCTTTTGCATCCCTTTACATTCGGAGGATTGCAAGTGCTTTGCCTTTAGCCTACCCATTGTTAATTGTATAGGACCCTCCCCTCACTTCCAGTGGAAGGTACTCCCCCAAGGTATGGCTAATAGCCCTACTCTTTGCCAAAAGTATGTGGCTCAGGCCATAGATCCCTTTCGCCTTAAACATCCTGATCTCTACCTTATCCACTACATGGATGATATCCTTTTGGCGGGAGCGAATGGTGAAGAGCTCCTGCGAGTTGCGTCCTCCTTAGTAGCCAGACTCCAATGGTTTGGGCTCCATATTGCGCCAGAAAAGGTTCAACTTCAGCTCCCTTATTTGTTTTCAGGATGTGAATTACATTCTCATAAGATTCTCACTCAAAAGATGGAACTTAGAAGAGATTCTTTACACACCCTAAACGATTTCCAAAAGCTCCTGGGGGACATTAACTGGTTGCGCCCCTATTTAAAACTCACCACTGGAGACCTTAAGCCCCTTTTTTCTATTCTTCAGGGTGATCCTGACCCCTCTTCCCCTCGACAACTGACCCCTGAGGCTATAAAATCCCTACAGGTTGTTGAGGCTGCTATTTCAAATCAGACCATTTCATATTACTCCCCCTCTTCCCCTCTCTGGCTGTTGATCCTCCCCACCACTTTTTCACCCACAGGTTTGCTATGGCAAAATAAACCGTTGTACTGGTTACATTTACCGGCTACCCCTTCAAAAGTCCTTTCCCCATATCCCCTCCTAGTGGCCAAAATACTCAGGTTGGGAAGAGAGAGTTCCCTTAAAATATTTGGAAAAGACCCAGACATAGTCAGCCAACCCTATAGCCCCGCCCAAATCCAATGGCTACTACAAACATCCGATGACTGGGCCGTCAATTGCTTTTCCTTCCAGGGAAAGATTGATAACCATCTCCCCTCTGACAAACTTATCCAATTTCTCAGTAAACAAGCCCTAATTTTTCCTAAACATACCAAGAGTACCCCTATCCCACAAGCCCCCTTAGTTTTTACTGATGGCTCCTCCTCCGGTGTAGCTGCCTATGTTATTGATGGGCAAACTACCAGGTTTCAGACTAATCTATCTTCTGCTCAACTAGTGGAACTGACTGCGGTCTTCCAAGTGTTCCAAACCCTGCAAGACTGCCCCTTTAATTTATATACAGACAGCGCTTATGTTGCTTGCTGCATTCCTTTGTTAGAAACTGTGCCCTTTATTCGGCCAGATACTAATGCTTCCCCCCTCTTTGCTAAAATCCAAAAAAGTATCCAGCAAAGCACATGCTCCTTCTTCATTGGACATGTTCGTGCCCATACTGGTCTGCCTGGACCTTTGGCCAAGGGCAATCATTTGGCCGACCTAGCCACCAGAAACAGCTTCTTAATTCTGTTATCCCAAGAACAGCACCCCCTTCAAATGGCCCAACAGGCTCATCAACTACACCACCTAAATGCTCAAACCCTGAGACAAATGTTCTCCATTACCAGGGAACAGGCCCGACAGATTGTACGTCAGTGTCAACACTGCATTACCTTCCTCCCTGAGCCACATCTGGGAGTTAACCTTCCGGGACTCACCCCAGGAGAGTTGTGGCAAATGGACGTTACCCATTTTGCCCCTTTTGGAAAACTAAAATACATCCATGTGTCTATAGACACCTTTAGTGGATTCCTTTACGCCACCCTTCAGTCCGGGGAGGCTACAAAGAATGTAATCAGCCATGTTCTTTCCTGCCTCACAGTTATGCCCCGGCCCTCTACCATTAAGACAGACAATGGGCCTGGCTATACTAGCTCCTCCTTTAAAAACTTTTGCGCCCAATTACAAATTAAACATGTTACTGGAATTCCCTACAATCCCCAAGGACAAGGCATAGTAGAAAGAGCTCATCAAACCTTAAAAAATATGATTTTAAAACTCAAAAATTCTGGGGGGATATTATACCCCATCAATAATAATCATAAAAATTTATTAAATCATGCCTTATTTGTCCTTAATTTTTTAACCCTTGATAGTCAGGGAAAGTCGGCTGCCGATAGATTCTGGCATCCTTCAACTGCCGATACTTATGCTCAAGTACTATGGAAAGATCCATTGACTCATCAATGGCATGGAACAGATCCTGTGCTCATTTGGGACAAAGGACATGCCTGTGTCTATGACCAGACTCAACAAAATGCTCGATGGCTTCCTGAAAGGCTAATCAAACTGGCTAACCCAACGACCTCCCCAGGGAAAATCCCTGAGGAAGATCAATAGATGTGTTCTCTCCTAGAATGTCCCTGCACATCTTCTTCCTCGTCCTCCTGAGCCCAGTGGTAAGTACTCCCCTCTCCCTTCCCCGCTATAATCCCTACATGTTATTCAATTACACATGGGTCATTGTAAACCAGGCTGGCGACATGGTTAATTCCAGTAGCCACCTGGGAGCTCAGCCCCATTGGCCGGTCCTCCAAGTAGACCTCTGTGCACTGGCACTCGGGGCTAACCCCAACTGGGGTACTGAGAACATTTTTTGGCCCACGCATGAGTCTAAGGCTCCCGAACAGCCCATAAGAGGAAAAGACTATGTCGGATGCCGCAATGATTTAGAACGAATACTGCTTCATAAGGCTTTAAGAAGACAAGGGTACTGGGGACTAAATGGAGGCCTATATGTTTGCCCTGGTACTTCTCATCGTCCCCGGACCAATAATTACAAGTGCGGAGGCTCTAATGATTTCTTTTGTGCCTCCTGGGGATGTGAGACATCGGGAACCACTTATTGGAAGCCATCTTCCCCCTGGGATTATATCTCTGTCACTAGTTCTTGGATACATCCTGAAGTTAATAATTACTATACACCTGATGACTTAAAAAACCTTTGCAATAGCACTCGTTCCGCCACCCTCGGTTGGTGCAATCCCCTATCCATCTCCTTCACTGCCTCAGGTAAACGTCAAATTTGGACTGACAGAGGCTTTGAGTGGGGCCTACGCCTTTATAAAATAGGTTATGACATGGGATTAACCTTTAAAATCAGGCTCTTAAAAGAAGTCCCCAATAAAAATGCTGCCTCTGCAGGCCCCAATAATATGCTTCATAAGCCTGTAGCAGTCGCCCCAAAGCCTCCTGCTCCTAAGCCACAGCCAACCCCTCATCCTTCTGCCACCCTCCACTCTTCTTTCCCTACCCTGTTCCAACCCACCATCCCTGTTGGTCCCCCTAGTACTGCAGAACTCATTATTGATCTCAATAATGCCTCTATCCAGACCCTTAAAAATGCTAACTCCTCCACGTACCCGGAATGTTGGATATGTTTCTCCCCCACCCCCCCCCCTTGCTATGAGGGCATCGCGCTCTTTTCCACCCCCTCCTTTATCAATGAGACACCTCCCGCCCTTTCCACGTCCGAACCTGACAACTCCATTACAGTTCAATCTATTTCTGGTTTCGGCACTTGCCTTCTGGGCCCAAATATGCTTCCCCCCAGAGACCTATTGGAAGTTTGCAATCAGACTCTTGTATTAAATACCACCTTCCAATTCACCTTGGCCCCTAATGGTACTTTTTTTGCCTGCTCTTCAGGCCTGGCCTCTTTTCTCTTTACCCCTTTACTTATCCACAAACGTGATTGGTGTGTGACGGTCCTCTTATTCCCTCGCTTCTCTGTCCACAACCCTGAAGATTTCCTGAACTTTATAGATAAAGATGTCTCCATCCACCCCCAATCTAAGAGAGAGCCCATTACGACCCTCACCATAGCCACTATTTTGGGCCTTGGTGCAGTGGGGGCAGGTACAGGAATTGCCTCCCTGGTGACCTCCAAACAAGGTTTTGCTGAACTCCAGACAATTATTGATAGAGATATTTCTAATATGAGAGATGGGATTCAGGAGGTAAAGGACTCCCTTGATTCCCTTGCAGAGGTAGCTCTTCAAAACCGCAGAGGCCTTGACCTCCTTTTCCTCAAGGAGGGGAGGCTCTGTGCTGCTCTTAAAGAGGAATGTTGCTTCTATGTCAGTAAAACAGGCTTAGCACAAAAGAGCCTTGACAAAGTTTCCAAGGCCCTGGAAGAACGTCGGTGAGCCAGAGAGAAACAAGAATCCTGGTATCAAAATTGGTTTTCTTCCTCCCCCTGGCTCTCTACCCTCTTGCCCAGCCTCCTGGGCCCCTTTGTGGGGATCCTCCTCCTCCTTTCTTTTGGGCCTTGGGCCTCCCATCGTTTAACCACCTTTGTTAAAAGCCAGGTTGACTCTGCTACCAAGAATATACAGGTCCATTACCACTGCCTCTCCTCAGAAGATCTTCAAAATAATGCCTCTGAAACAGAGACTTCAAGGGTCCAACAGCCTTCACAGCAGCCCTATGGACAACCCCTACATTACCAGGCATTACGTGATGCCAAATGGAGGGCTCGACTCTGCCCCAGGCGTTTCTGGTAACCTCATCAAACCCCTTCCCATCATCCTCAGTTCTTACCGCACAGCCTTTTTGCCTTAAAGGTCAGATCATTCCCCCAGGCCTGGCAGGCTGCCTGTAAGTCCTACATAACTAACTTGCAGTGAGTCTCTCTCTCTTCTCTCTGCATGGCCTTTGCACTCGACTGGCCCTAGTTGCCATTGCACGTCGTAAGGCACCCTATATCTGCGTGCATCCAGTGGCCATTGCACCCCACAGGGAAGCTTGCCCATTGCACGCGGGATGGCACTGAGTGGCACCTCTAAGATGGTCCTTGATCGGTTGGCTCTGAGACATGCTCCAGCCTTGATCGGACCATTTCCTTTTCCTAAGCTCACTGCCCATATAACACCCTATGGAGAGCTGCGAAGTACTGCGCCCACATGTGGCACCAGTTTTTGCCTTCCGCCACCCTGACAGCGAGCGCTCTCGGGAATGTGTGAGACCTTCCTTGGCATGTGGTGTGCTGGGCCTTTATTAAATAGGGAAGGGGGAGATGTCGGGAGCCGAGAGACCCTGGCTGAGCTGAGAGACCCTGGTTGCGTTGAACTCCAGCTGACCCTTTCCAGCCAGCCTATACAGAAAGAACTTATCAAACATTTTGCCTGGCAACGGACAAACCACAAACGTTGTGCTTGGCCCCAGGAGAGGGAACTTGGCCCTGAGAAAAGGAACACTCAGCGTACCGTGGCTTTGTAGCCTTTCACAGGAGTCACAGTACATGAACACCTGACGTGCTGTGCTCTCTGGGAGAGGACCGCGGGGCCACCTGTCTCCTCCCCCCACCCCATACATTGTCCCAGGGGTTCCTACCCCAGAAGATTCTGTACTCTCCCACTGCTCTCCCTCCTTCCCCCGCCCTTCCTGAAGCACACTTTAAAAATCATACACCTGCTTTCAGTAAATGACTCTTGATAAGACCAACCTTTCAAGAGTCGTGTCTCTCTCCCACCTGTTCTTATTTACAGGCCACGACCCCCTTCGAGAACCCGAATAACTAAACCCGCGGGACGGGGACAGGAGCAATGTAGATCATTTGTTTGGGCAGTCATCTTTCCAGTTACCTTTCTTTTATTAATTTACTTAATACTCTGAAATTGCAAACATGTTCATAGCAAAGAACTTAGGCTCAAATGATTAAGTAACATTTCTTTTACCACATAAGAAATAACAGAAAGACAGAGTTTCTCTGATAGTTTTCTACATCTTAACAATGCAATTGATAAAAGAGTTCTGTTTTGATAGAAATAAGATAAAACTATTAAGTGCTTATTTTCCCTTAAAGAGAGCTACTTTTCTGTGAGCTGCCATAGGTGTGGGGCAGACACACTGGTAGTTCAGTAACTGATGTCTCAACATTTGTGTGTGTGTGGTGTTTTCATGTGAGACCGGACAATACAGAAGTTTTCATGTGACCTAGGCTAGAAACTTGACTTCTCTGACCAAAGCAATCATGAAAAATACTGTGGGGCACTGAATCTCTTTCTCTGATGTGGGCTTCTAGCCCTTGACATGATCTCTGAAAGTACTCAGAGATCACACAATAACAATAAAACTGATGAAAGGACACTTTAAAGATTTAGTTCACAGATTCGTTTTTGTGGTTTTTTTTTTTTTTTTTTTTTTTTTTTTTTTTTTTTTTTTTTTTTTTTTTTTTTTTAAGGTTTTTCAAGACAGAATTTTTTCTCTGTAACAGCCCTGGCTGTCCAAAACTTGGTTTGTAGACCAACCTGGCCTTGAACTCATAGAGATCCACCTGCCTCTACCTCTGTAGTGCTGGGACTAAATGCATGTGCCTCCATGTCCAGATAGTTCAGATTTGTAAGGCTTTCTGAAGTTTGCATGATGTCTGGTTTCATCACTGGATTTCAACTCAAGTACTAACAATTTTGTCATATTCACACTTAACTAAATTCTTTTCTTCATTTCTTTCCTCTTTTTGGGTTTTCTAGACAAGGTGTTTCTGTGTAGCCTTCTCTGTCTTGGACTGTTTATTGGCTGCAATAAACAAAAATCCATCTGCCTTTGCTTCCCTGACTGCTGGGATTATAGGTGTTTTCATTTGCATGGTTATACACTAACAATACCATTATTACCTGATCCATACAAATAATAATATTATCTGTGTGTTATTATTTATGTAGCTTACACAATTGAGATTTTAGTAAGAATTTCTCCCTCCTAACAAGACAGAACAAAAAGGAAAAATGAGTTTACTACTAAAAACACATAAAATCCAAGAAACAATAATACTCAAAATACTGGAAACTAGGAAAGAGAGAATAATGAATCATGAGAGATTAAAACAAAAGAAGTTAGCCCTATGTTTACTTCTTTATGAAAGTTTCCAGGGTTCTGGAAGGAGAGACTTAGACCAGACATCTCTAGGGACATAGGGTCTGTGTCTTTCATTCCATACATTTATAATTCACAACACTAGTCCCAGAGAGGAGGTGCTTCTGAATATTTATAGAGAATTGTCTTTGATTATTCAGTTGAGTATTGCCAAAAGTACACAGGTGAGAAAGTAACAACGGTCAGAGAAAAGAAGCAACAAATCTCTGGAACACTTGAAATGGATTATACTGGTCGGGATCTGGAATTCACAAGGATAGTATTCATGTTATAAAAGCTCAGATCAGAATCTCAAAATTCATACAGCATCTGTTAAAAGTCAAATAATGAATCTAACTGTCTGTTGAGAGAAAACTAACTTTTGAATAATCAGAGGTCTGATTCATATAACAAATATCAAATTTGAGGCCATAATTGAAGTAATTTATCATATCCCACATAAAATTTCAAGACTACTTATAGAAAGATAAAGCTATCTGGAATCTAGCAAGATCAAATTCAATATATTTGACATTCAATAAAAAAGTACAGACATGAAACGATGCAGAAAATATACCTGGATGACAAAAAATAATCAGTTGAAATAGAGATGATTCAGAAGATTAAAGTAGTGAGCTAGGACATTACAAGTCTTAATGATTACATTCTGTGCGTTCAAGAAAGCTAAGTATGAACTATACTAATAGAAGCAAAGAAAATATTATTTAACCCTAGGAATGGAAATTAAGAGCTGAAATGTAAAACACATAGAATATTATTGACAGTTGATCACACTGTGCTAAAGAATGCACACCAAGATATAAGTGGAAATGAGACAGAGAGATCAAATATTAAAAGGGGATTTGAAAAATTATTTGAAAAAATAGTATCTGACATCATAGATTTGGTATTGAAATTATACTATAAATCTAAATCTAAAATAATTAAAGCTGTATTATTATATCATAAAAAGTAAACCAATGGAACACATAAGGGCACAAAAGAACCTATGGAGTAATAGAAAATATTTCTAAGCCATCCAGCTGGTATGGGCCTCACACCTAAATATAAAGACTCAAAGTTTCTGGAGCAAAAGTAATATGATCCTGATTTTTGAGATTGGTGAAAAAAACCAAGAGTTTTCAAAATCAGACATGAAAATAGCTAAAAGGTAATCAACAGGAGAAATCAGGAAAATGAAAATAAAACATATAGTAGAAAAGTATTAATCAAAGATCAATTATGTTATGATATTTCTCCTCTGTCTTCTTATACCTTTTTGTTGCATTACTTAGAATAGAATGCAGGTCATGCACATTTTGGCCAAGTGTTATACCACTAAGCTGCATTCATGGCTTATTAATTATCATACTAATACTTTACTACATTTATACAATATTAGATTATATATTTTTTTTAAATGATGCATAATTCCAAGATTCTTGCTTGTTTGTTTATTTGAGATAGATCTCACTGTGTAGCTTGGCTAGCCTAGAGTATATGTAGATAGGCTGGCCTCAAACTTGAAGAGAGCTTGCCTCTGCCTCTCAAGTGCTAGGATTAAATGTGTATTCTGCCACAGCTGTCTATGATTTGTGTTTTTAAAATCACCTTACATATTGAAATATAAATAAATAAGAGGTAAGATTTTAAAAAATTAATGCATTTTTAAGTCAAGCAGAAGTTTAAGTGCTTAAACTACTAGTATAATTGATAGGTGAAGCAGAATAACAGCTCTCTAAAAACGTTCATATTGTTACCTGTGAATAAGATATTTTATGTAATCATGAAGAATTACATTTTCATGAATGTTGCTCAAAATAAAAATTCTGAGTGGCAGACACTAGTAAAAATACATGTAATCCACTGTATATCTTCATATATGTTTATGTGTATATCATAAATAGATAGTGTAAGTTAATTATAATGGTATGCACAATAACAGAATACATATAATTTCACCATAGAAAGCAGATTACTAAGAATGGGACACTTGTGTAGGTTTAAAGGAGGAAAAATTAGCACAAGGAAACCATTAGGAAAGGTTGATATAACATTACCCTGACATTATGACAGCTTCATGAGTGAACATATTCATCACGATTACTAAATTATATACTTTAGGTTGCCAATGTTTGTTGCATTCCAGCTATAGATCAATGAAGTTAGTGATTGATTACATAAACCGAATGAGCTAACTGGTGACAAAGCTATAATATAAATGCAGGGTTATTTGAAGCAGCATGGGAGAGGGAAGCAAAGGTCGAGCACCTATTAGGGGTGGGAGGAAGAGAAGACAGTAGGGAGTTGTGCAGAAAAGGGGACCCTTGAACCAAAATGTCTGGTTTATATAGTGATTCTCTGAGAGAGCTAGAGGGCAGGCCATGAGAGCCACACCCAGCAGCAGGACCTAACATTCTAGCCTTTTGTTGATAATAAATGGATAAGGGGCACAGAAGTCTGGTCTTTTACTGCCTCAGGCTGACACTTGGGTTGCAACTGATGGTCAAAAGGCTGAAGTGTTGGCCAAGTCTGGGAAGAGGAGGATCTGTGAGACCATCTGTGGCTAAAATACTGCAGGTCTAGCTGATGCAGTCTGTGAGGTTTAGGCTGGAGCACCTGTGTTCTGGATGCAGCACCTGGTAGTATGCTGGAACTTTTCTGGAGTGTGACCTGTAGATCCCAGTAGATCTCCTGAAACTTACAAGAAAACTTTTAAGTTAGACAATTTAAAATCTAATTAATGTTAAAGCTCTAAACAGTCTAAATACAACAATAGCCTAGTGAGGGAAGCGTTTTTATGTACCTTAAATAATTTTCTTATTACCAACCTTAAAACACCTTCTCATACTCAAACAGTTCTTAGATCCTCAGACCTTACATAAACTTTACACTTTTCTGAGAAGGCAGATGAAGCCTTGGTTTTTGTTGTTAAACTGAAATGCAAACCCACCAGAGACCTGGAAAAGATAAACTACCACAGGGAGCATAGTCCCAGTTGTATAAATATTGATTAATATGAAAGAGGCATACTCATTTTCCTGACAGTCTTCCCAGTAGGCGCTGTGGTATCAGTGGCTTCATTCTGAGCACAGATCTTATGGCAGCATTGCAGCATCAGTCCTTGCCCAGTAAATCTAAGAGGTCTTTCCATGTAAGAGGACTTTGGGAGAATGACCAACCTTACTTCGTGTAGGCAAACCAGGGCAGTCAACCATCCAGGTGTCCATAGTTCAGGCAGGGCCTTTGCAAAGGTCCAGTTGGGACAGATTTACCCAGTATAACAGTCCAGGTCAAGTTATCTCTGGTTGTATCCAAGTATCCTTGGAGGCCTTGGGTTCACTGATAGAAGCTGGAGTATCTGTCACATTAATTTTGTTTTATTTCGTATTTAAATGTACTTATTCTACAGATTCCCTGACAGGTTTGAGAAACATGTTTGATAAAAATATAGCTGAACTAAACAAATGGTAGTTCCAGATAAGGGGGATTGGCTCAGTCCTCAGGAATGCCAGATATGTGGAGTCTTTCCTTGGAGGGCAGGTTGGAGAGAGGAATTGGGACCATGTGGTTGGTGGGGAGGGGAAGGGAGGGGTGAGAATGTGCCTTTCAAAAAACCTGGACTCATGCAGTTTGGAAAAAATTCATGCAAACACCCAGTGGCAATCCTGTCTCCCGGGCTTTGCCAAGTGGAAGTGGTGTCCCAATTTGGTATTCTGTGATTGCCTAATTTGATGAGGTAAATCCAGAAGCAGATGTCTCTGCAGTATGAGATTACCTTGAACTGGAGGACTCATTCTCCCATGGCCATGTCTTCACAGAGCTGAGTCCAAGGGAGTCTTTGACTCCTCAAAGAGTCACCTCATGCCCCTTGGCAGCAGCTGGGTACAGCATAACTTACTGAGCACAAAATTGCCTCAGATGGAGATGTAGGTGAAAGAAAAGCCACCCCAGCCCCACCCCTCACCACAACCCCACTGTCACAGGGTGGGTATTCAATTTCTCCTGGTTTAAATCAGGAGCAGGCAGAGAAGGATGATGTATATAAAATGGCCCCACTAGCCGGCCTTTTGGAATGTATTTGACTAGTTTATTCCTTAGAGTAGACTTTTTTTTACCTCTGAATTCATAATTCTACAATATAGCAGGTCTATAAAAAATGTCATGTGGATATAGTCCCGAAAACATGAGCATTGTTTAAAGTTGTCTTAGTTGAGTACAAACTGGGAAACTTCAAGTTTTTATACACAAACAAATTAACCTCCAGATTTAAAGAGAAAGGAATTAATTTTCTAGAATGCCTAGTAATGAGATTGTTCTACCTCTTAACCCTTAAAGACAGGGAGCAACTACAGGAATTCTTTTGAGAAGAATGAAAAGGTCCTCAGCATCTGTGAGACATAGCAAGGCTACGTGGATTCTTCTAGGTGGGAGGTAAGAAGTTAGACTTCTACTCTCTTCTTTAGTTCTTGTTCTGGACTCCCAGTGTAAGACTCTAGTCAGGAGAGTCTATTCCTGGAAGCACCCAAATGAGACTTGGAGACCAGATCGATGCAAAAGCAAGAGGTTTATTGTTCCAGTGCGCTGGGGTCTACCCACTCATCAGAGTGAGGTGATGCTGAACAGCAAATTTGTAGGGTTTTTTAAAATAGGTTTTAGACAAAGAAATGGGTTGTACAGTATGTGATTGTTTGGCATTTAGGCAGCAAAGCTGCAAGTAGGGATTTACAAGCTTTTGCATTTTGTAGTTGGGTAATGGGTGGAGGGGCAAATTGACCTGTGGAAAAGATTGGTTGATGCAGTCACAGGGGATGTTAGGAACCTTGGCCTGGCTTCCCCTAATTTGTTGTTGTTATGTGTTAGATCATTTGTTGGTCAACTTGACTAGGACAGCGTATGTTTGGACAAGTGAGCTGGCTGTGTTGTTAGTCTTTTTCTTTTTTTTTTTTTTTAAAGATTTATTTATTATATTTTGTATACACAGCTCTGCCTGCATATACACTTGCAGGCCAGAAGAGGTCATCAGACCACACTATAGATGGTTATGAGCTACCACGTGGCTGCTGGGAATTGAACTCAGGACCTCTGGAAGAGCAATCAGTGCTCTTAACCTCTGAGCCATCTCTCCAGACCTGTGTTGTTAGTCTAAACAGTGTATTTCTTTAACACTTGGGACACTCTGCCCTGGCACTTGGCTAGGGTCAGTTATCAGTTGTGTCTCCACTCAGAATTGTTTTATTGGCAGAGAAAGGAAATGTTAAAGTAGTCTGCAGCAGAGGAGATTTACAGACTGTGGCCTTAGTGGGTGTCCTTAAAGGAGGACTGGGTAGTCCAGCTTCTACATTCCTTCAGACTTTGGCCTTAATGGGGGTCTTTAGGGGAGGAATGGATATGCCAGCTTCTACATTCCCCCAGACTTTACCTTTAATGGGGGTCTTTAAGGACTGGAGCTGGTTCCTTCACCAGTGACTCAGCTGAATTAGAAACCACACTACATGGGAAGCCTGCCACTGCATTTTTCAGAGATTGAACCCCTATAGCTGAGAATAAAGGACAGGGGGCAGGAGGGAAAGGTGGGACTTACCATGGCTCTGTAAGCACATGCAGAGATCACATGGCATGTTTAATTAATTAAAACAAACATGGTATGTTTAATTAATATTTGTCTCGTGGAATATATGTGTGACTTCATGCTTCTCTTTGTGACATTTCTGTGTTTTGCTGTGTCTATGTCTCATGGATAACTTCATTGACCACATTACTGAATGGCAAACACTCTTTTTTACTTCATAAACTTGTGGTTACTAAAATAAAAAGTAAAAATAAAAATAAAAAAAATTAAAAATTAAAAATTGTGGTCAATTACATTTTGTTAATTAAGTTTAGATCTGATGATTTTGACTTGGTACTTTTAAAAACAATTAGATACAACCAATATAACTCATTGGTAAAAGCTTTGGGTTTTTTTCCTCATTCTCACTCCTATCATAGTTTTATTTGTTTTTCAAATGTCAAAACTAGTGCAGTAATTAGTTGTTAAAGTTTACTGATTTGCTGAGCAACAACTTGAAGAACTGGATGTAACCTGAGAAAAGCCATTAGCAACATTCTCCAAATTTTATAATGTTAGCTTTATAACTTGAAACTTGGGGCTAGATAATGCCCAGATACTCTTTCACCAGATGTTATAGTGTTATTTTAAGTAAACATGCATTCATTCTGATAATTAAATTTATTTATGCTTGCTTCCAAGCAAATGCATACTTAAACTTTTTTAAAGATAAGATCATACGAGCAGATTGAGAATCAGCCATAAGAATGTGTCCCCTGAGGCATTAACTTTTGCTAGGCTCCTTCTGTTGAACCAATAATTACTCTTACAGAAATGTCTTCTAAAATTCTCAATGTGTTTACATAGTATTTTATTTGCTGTATCTTTTATGTCTGATCAACATCTTAATTCCATTTACATTAACAAGACCAAAGTAACCTTTTTCAGTATACCCATCACTATGCCTGTATATTAATCCTGATAACAATATTTTACAGAGCATTTGTTCAAGTATATAAGTATAAGCATCTCTATTATGCTTCTTTCTGATTGTCCTGTGAATAAGCTGAATCTTCCACTTGGCCATGACACAAGTTCCATATGGTCAGAGTAATGTGAAACCCAGGTTTATTCTTTTTCAGTAGATATCTTAAACCTAATGTTCATGGAAATAGCATTTGTTCCTCCTTTCTTGATAATGAAATCATGAAAATAGGAACTAGTTTCAAACCACACCTTAACTGTTGGTTTTAATTTGCCAATATAGTCTGCCTCTGAAAGCACAGTGAGCAAGTGCTAGGACTGAATTAAGTATCCTCTCCTGGATAGAAATTTTATTCAGCTGTGTAATGAACTGAAATTAGAGAATCAGGCAGGCGATGCTGGATTCATGAACAATGTGGAGAATATATACTCTACTGGAATAATAATGCCAGAACTAAAACAATAAGTGCAGGGTACATTTATAAACAGTCAATATCCTTAAGAGGTCATTGGTGCACTTTATAAAGAATACACTTAGAAAAACAGACTAGAATTTTAAGAAATAAGTCTTTTTGTTTTTTATTGTTAAGAAATAATTTTTCTTCAGTATTTCAATGTGATATTTTCTAAATGCTAAAATCTCATCACCAACTAGATGAAGCAAAAACTTGATTTTATTTAGGTATCAGTTTTTTTGTTTTTGTTTTTTTTTTTTTTTTTTTGATACATTTAGGTACATCTGTCATTCATCTGGACTGTTAACATGAATAACAAGTATGTCAAACTGGGAGGGTGTGATGTAGCTGCAGAGAGTTGGGAGGTTAGAACATAGATGTATCAGCCTATTTCTGTGGTTAGGTTATTAATAGCCTTTATTTACATACTGTACTTTTTAAATGGCTCATTTTTATCATGACTTCTCTTTTTCCTTGCTGGAAGATTTCAATTTTAGGAATCATAGAATAATTACAGTATATGTAAAGATCTCCATGCAAGCTTAAAAATCAAACAAATAATCTAAAGAGGAAAATGAGAGAATTCTGATGAGAGTTCAGCATCACAACATGGAAACAATGGAAGAGTAACAAATAGATTTTGATTTATCAAGAAGTCCTGCAACTATTACATAAAGACAACATTAGAGAATTGAAAGAGCCTTCTAGTGAAGAAGAAAAGTAAAATATTTGAAATATTTGAAGGTAAAAAATATTTGAAGTAACCAGATGCCAAGACCCACAGCCGAACATTAAGCAGAACTTGAGAAATCCTGTAGAAGAGGAGGTGAAAAGATTGTAGGAAGTAGAATGATCAAGGACACCACAATAAAACCTACTCAATCAACTAATCTGCATACATAGGGGCTCAGAGAGACTGAACTACCAACTGACGTAGGCCCTCTGCATATATGTAACATGGGTAGCTTGGTCTTCCTGTGAGACTCCTAACAGTGAGAGCAGGGCCTATCTCTGACCTTGTTGCCTGACTTTGGGACCCTTTCTTCCTACTTGGCTACCTAATCTAGCCTCAAGAGAACTCAGTGAGAGAGGATGCACCTACACTTACTGCAACTTGATATGTCATAATGACATTCATGATAAGCCTTCCCCTTTTCTGAAGAGAAATAGAGAAGTGTACAGGGTGGCCTGGAGGGAGGGAGACATGGGAGAGGAGGGAGGTGAAACAATGCTTGAGATATAAAATAAATAATCAGAAAAAAAGAAATATTTGAAGCATCTTGAAATCTGTAGATAAAATATAAGGATAGGCATTTTCAGAAGGACATATTAAGAAAATGTTGAAGATAACAAAGCCCATATGAATAAAGAGTCTGTTACTGCAGAAATGGAGTAACATTTAACGATCATAACAGGAAAGAGCTCCTTGGCTCCAGTTTACCTTTTATCTAGACAAAGAACAAATAATTTTCCTGTTTGACCAAGAAAAAAACAGGCTGTTACTCAAATTTTACTTCTGAACAATCTCAAGATCAAAGAAGAGCACAGGAATTAACAAGTATCTCTTCATCACATCCTAGCAGTTCATTGTACTCCTTGGACAAGCAGGAAATCTTCTCCTGAGAATGACAAACAGATCAAATACAACTCTTTCAATCATTATCCATCAGTGCTTCAACCTTATGTCATGTTTGCATACATTACACTGCCCACAACAAGATACTCTACATGATACTCCCAGCATCAAAGGACCTATTTTAAGAGAAGCAGGGGAGGCTGATGACACTCAAAGAAAGAATAAATAGGCTACAAAGATGAGACTTGATAGTCTATGACCATATAGTGGGGAGGAGCTCCACTTGGTCTTAGTCCCAGGGAAGTGTAATAGGGTGAAAGTGGGAGGGAGGGAGGAAGGGGAGGATACAAGTGATGGGATAACAATTGAGTTGTAATATGAATAAATTAATTAAAAAAGGAAAAAGAGAAGCACATTTATGTTGTTGCTGAGTTAAATAACAAAGAGAATCAAATGAAAGAACGCAGAATTTGATTTTAAAAAACCCAATCCTATAAGGTATATACTTTTGATATCAAAGATACTAAAGGGAAATATATGTGTAGGACTTGAATTTAGTATGCAGCTGAGGGTAGCTTTGAACTCAATATTCCCTACCTCTGCCTCATCCACATTAGGATTATAGGCATGTACCACAAACCTTAGTTTATGTCATACTAGGGATGGATCAAAAGGCTTCCTTCATGTGAGATAAGCACTGTACCAAACAAACTACAGACTCCAAATATTTCATTTTCCAGTTGAGAAAGTAGGTCAGAACATTTAAACATATATTCTAAGCTCATGACTTTTCCAGTGAAAACACTGCCTCAAACAACAAAACCTTTTCTAAAAATAAGAAATACACTTAAAATTGTTAACTTACAGAGATGAACCTGAAGATGGACATCAGCAAATTTTGACCATAGCTTAACAAAACATGTAGCCTAGTGGCATTGACTTAAAATTGAAAGTTACATATTTCATTTCTAAAATAGGAAGAATCAATAAACATCTAAGAGGTGAATGGTTCAAAATGTATAGAGTTGTGTTATTGGTTTTTGTCATTTGTTTGTTTGTTTTTTAACCCACTGAGTGCAGTTTGTGCTGGCATGCTCCTCCTAGACATGAACCTTGTCCTGGAAGTGGTCAGTTTTACCACCACCAGGTATTACACCACCAGGAAGTGAATGTCAACAGCTCCTTTGTTAGGGGCGCAGCTTTGTGCTTAACTTCCTTCTTCCATACTGAAATTTTGTCTGGCTTCAGCTTACACAGGTTTTGTAAACTCTGTCACAGTACCTGTAAGAAACAGCAAGACATTGAGAGTGAGAACAGGAACCAGAGAGAAATTGGGTGAGCAGGAAGGTGGTGAAAAAGTATGGAGGATCAGAATAGAAATGATGAAAGTAAATTATATTGAGATTTCAAAGAACTAATAAAACCATTGTTTTAAAAGTAAAGCCTAGATTATATCCTGAAATGGAATCTTTGTGGAAATAATAAAAAATATCAGTATTCTTCTATGAAGAAGATGTATATTTCTGTCACTTGTAATGAGCAGTTCTATGTACACTTTAATTAAGTGAGATGAGTACTGGATTAGTAGCAGAGAATGTGAATTTGAATTCTGAATTTGTTTCTGGTTAGCCACACTAATACTAAGGAAATAATTTGAGCCCAGTTGGCAACTGATTTCACATTAGGAAAATTGAAGTAATAATAGCCATTCTTCCTCACTCAGGTCAAGGTTCTGAGAACTGTAAAATACCTTAAAATTGAGGCATCATTAAAAAGTGATTCAACGAATATTAGACAACAGATGACATAATAGTTTCACTTTTTGACCTGTATTTGATATGCTCTGCATATTAACAGCTCTGTAATGCTGTTTCTTTTCCAAACTCCAGAGCAAAAATATAGAACTACTTGAAGAACTTCTGACTGCTATGATTTTATTCTATAAACAATTACCAAAGAAATTCTAATTTCTTATAGATCACTGGAACTTGAATTTGTTGCCATATTGCAGAAGGCTGAGTGAATATCAAACACCAACATATGTTCCCATTTAAGCAACCCATGTGGGGTAGCAGACTTCACTGCTATTTTTGATTATCTCTTCCTCTGCTGAAACCAGATACTGTCCATTCCTTTGAAAGCTGACTAATGTTTAAAACAAGTGATATTGACACTTGAGGGTGACATAATTAGAACTCAGCATTTTATTCAGCAATGAAAATGCATCTTCATAAATTCTGCCTTCCATGGACAAAGGACTTCCCTAAGATTATTTTGCAATAAAGCAAGCATAGCCTGTCTACAATTGAAGAGGATGTACTTCCTGGTCCAAGCCTGGAGTTTAGGCATAGATCTGGCTGGGTAGTAATATTATATTTGGGATGGGAGGGGCCTGTGGATTGAGTGATAGGTCCAGCAGTTTCTGGAAGAAGCCTAGAAATCAATTGTGTCACAGTCAGGGATGACCAGACTAGGCTAGGGCACTGGATGTGAGACCTAGGCAAGATATAGCATGAGAATGGTATATGGAGAAAGTCAGGGAAACTTAATGAGTTAGAATTTTAAAAGGATGTGGGAGATAGAGCTAGATGGAAAGTTTCATGGGGTACAAAAGGACTTGTGGGTAAATGCAGGTAGGGCAGATACTGATGAAATCTTAGAGATTGGTTGCACCATGACCAGAGCATTAGCTATGCTACCAGGGCTCTACCTGGTGGGTTGTGGAGAATATGTGAATCGGGAGGATAAGTGAGACTCACCAGACTAGCACCTGGAGAAACATGTGAAATATCTGGCTGGGTGAAGAGACTGGATGCCTCAAATTCTTGATGTTTATATTTACAAAGGCCATTTTTCTAAATTAAGCACTATCTCCAAATTCCATAGATGGGAAGTTTGTATCTTTCAGCAATCATTATTCAGATAATTACAGTAGGCATGTGAATCAGGTCATTCTTTGGCAGTCAAAAAATGTGAAGTTATTGACAGATGGTTTGAAGCATCTTAAGCGAAGAGAGGCCAAAGAGTCAGTTTTGTAAAATAATGAGCAAAAAGGAGTAAATACTCCAAGAGCAATTAGTAAGTACATGCTGGTCCACGATAATGATAGTATATACAAACTATACCCAGAATGTGCTGTCAAATTGTGTAATCAATATTCAATGGCCTGGACAAGGGAAGTTAGTGGACTAAATATAGGTGATATGTCAAGATTGATTCTTTTTTTATATTTTAAAATTATTTTATTAATTTATTCAGATTACAACTCAACTGATATCCCATCACTTATATCCCCACATTCCTTCCTCCCTCCCACTTTCACCCTATTCTCCTCCCCTAGGTGTATGATCAAGGAGGCCCTCCTCTCCCCACTATATAGTCATAAGCTATCAAGTCTCATCTTGGTAGCCTGCTTATTCTCTCATTGAGTGCAATCAGGCATCCACATCAAGAGGAGGTGGTCAAATATGGGGCACCAGAGTTCTTGTCATAGTCAGTGCCTGCTCTAAAGATAACTGTGGAAAATGTCTTGTTCATTGGTTAGATCAGAGTAGGGGTTCAATGTCTACTACTTGTATTGTTCTTGGTTAGTGCAAAAGTTTGAGCAGATACCCTGGGCTCTGATCCACCCATCACAATGTTCTTCTTGTATGTATCTAGGACCCTCTGGATCATTCTATTTCCCCATCTCCTATATTTGTCTTACCTAGAGTCCCAGTGGGATGTCCTCACATCTATGCCAATCTCCTGGTAAGTGAATAAAACTGGGAATAGGACTTCCTCAAGACCCAGTGATTCCACTCCTTGGAATATACCCAGAAAATGCTCCACCACACAAGGACATATGCTCAACCATGCTCATAGTAGCCTCATTCGTAATAGTCAGAACCTGGAAACAGCCTAAATGTCACTCAATTGAAGAATGGATAAAGAAACTCTGGTATATTTACTCCATGGAATACTACTCAGCTATTAAAAAAAAAAAAAAAAAAAAAAAAAAAAAAAAAAAAAAAAAAGAAAATTTGAAATCTGTGAACAAATGGATGGAACTAGAAATGATAATACTGAGTGAGTTAACCCAGAAGCAGAGAAAGACTCACATAGTATATACTCACTTATAATTGGGCGCTAGCCCAAAAGGCATGTCCTATGAAAGTCTTCACTTACCAAGAATGATTCTTAAGGACAAAGAGATTTGGATTCACTGACACAACAGAATATCCTACAATGAAAGAAGAAATTTAGGTGTTTGACTAAAAGGAAAAGAAAAAAGAGGAAAAAATGTTCACTATGATAATTAATAGTATTCTATTTTTCCTTTCAAAAAAAGAATTGCTGGGGGGGGTTCAGAGATGGTGTCGAACAGTATGCACTGTATCTGATCTATTCCGAGGAGACCAGGGACATGAATGGTGCACAGACTGCTGGATCTTGAGAACTGTAGGTGAGTGGGGCCCCAAACTCTGCAGAACACCTGTGGGCCTAATACTGGGACAAGCAACAGCCCAGAGGTGATAAACGAACTCCCCAAACTCTGGAATGGCAACCGGCATATAAAAATCAAAATCACTGTTTGGGGAGGGAGTTTTCCAGAGCCCCCAGCCTGAGGAGTCTCAGGGAATAGGGTGAAACTGCCCTTGGATCCCTCCATCCACACCACACCAAATTGCAGAGGTCGCCCACCCAGGCCGAGTGGAAACACAGGCGGTGGGACCCACCAAAAATAGCTAGAGTGGGTGTGCAGCTCACGGACCGTCCTGGGCCCAATCTAAAGCCAGACATAACAGTCTGAGCCTGCAAACAGGGGCAGTTAAAAACCAGCTTGGACTGCTCCCACAGGCCCAGTGGGATCTCCCATGCTATTGGGAGACGTGGGTCATGCTTGCAGTGTCTAACTGCTGACCTATAGCAATCTCGGAGCGTCCCGGCTTACATTGGTGGAAAGAGCAGACACCTTGGATTCCCGCCAGTGGTCTGAATCTGTATTGTCTCCGGCTGCCTGGCCGCTGGGTGCTGAGCCTGCACTCCCACAAATGACAGAACCTAGCTGGGTCAACTTGCGCAGGCACGGCAGAACCTCCCACGCTAACGGGAGACGTGGGTCATGTTTGCAGTGTCTAACTGCTGACCTAGAGTGATCTCGGAGTGTCCTGGCTTATATTGGTGGAAAGAGCAGACACCTCAGATTCCTGCCTGCAGTCTGAATCTGTATTGTCTCCGGCTGCCTGGCCGCTGGGTGCTGAGCCTGCACTCCCCAAATGACAGAATCTAGCTCGGTCAACTCACGCAAGCCTGGCAGGAACTTCCACACTATTGGGAGATGTGTGTTGTGCTTGCAGTGTCTAATTGCTGACCTAGAGGGATCTCTGAGCTTCCCCGTTTACAGGGGCATGGAAATTGCAGGCTCCTTAAATACCGCCAGTGGCCTGAAACCGTATTGTCTCTGGCCTACAAGGCACTGATCTTGTACTTTCCAACAGACAGAACCTAGCTGGGTCAGCTCCTGCCGACCCGGCAAGAACTCCCAAGTTCCTGGGAGAGACTGGACACCTCCACAGGGTATAGAGGCAGAGCTAAAAGACATCTACAGCCCAGAAGATCTGATCCACCTGGAGATTTGACTACAAAGTGGCAGGAAGGATAGGCAGCTGGGATCAACCTACACACCAGAGTGCTTGTGTGCTGACTTTATTCTAGGTTCCAAAACTGCTGATCTAAATTACAGCAGTAAGGTGAAAGAGCCCAAACAGGAGCCTAGTATGGCTGACACAGCCTGGAGCCTAAGGTGTAGAGAAAAATCTCCAGGAGTGGAAACCAGATCACCTGCCTGTTCCAGGGAAATACTCCATGATCCCCACAGGAAAGGGCACCCGAGCATTAATCAGTCATCAACTATCCACTCTCAACCAGGGAAGGTCACTACAAACTATTTCCCAACATCAGAGTCACCAAAATGACAAGAGGACAGTGAAAGGATGCTAACAAAAACCAAAACAGTTTGGCATCTCCAGATCCCAGCAATCCCAATGAAAACAACCTGAAGAACCCAAAAACAATTGACATACAAGAAAATGACTTCAAGTCCTTAGTAAGGAAGATGATAATGGAAGAAACAAATAAAATCCATAAACAACTGCAGGAGGAGGCAAAGAAGAGGGATGAAGACGTAAAACAGTCATATAAAGAGGCACTTGAAGAATTTCAGAAAAATACAAATAACCAGATGAAGGAAATCATTAAAACAGTTCAAGACCTGAAGATAAAAATGGAAGCTATGATAAAGGAACACACAGAAGAAAAACGTGATTGAGAGGCATCAAAAAAGAAAGCAAGCATCTCAGAGGTGACCTTATCTAACAGAATGCAAGAAATGGAGGAACAAATATCGGTACTTGAAGATACAATCATAGAACTCGAAACAACCACCAAAGAAAATGCTAAATCTGATAACTTCCTGACACAGAACATCCAAGAAATCAAGGACAACATGAAAAGATGAAACATGAGAATAATAGGTATTGAGGAAAGAGAAGACACCTGACTCCACCGCCCAGAAAATATCTTCAACAGAACCATAAGAGAAAATTTTCCCAATTTGAGAAAGGAGATGCATATGAACATACAAAAGGCCTACATAACACCATATAGGAAAGATCAAAAAAGAAAATCTTCCTGCCACATAATAATAAAAACACAAAATATACAGAACAAGGAAAAAATATTAAAAGCAGCAAGAGAAAAAGGCTGAGTAACATAGGATGGCAAACATTTCAGAATTAATCCAAACTTCTCAGCAGAAACCATGAAAGCCAGAAGGGCCTGGACAGAGGTCTGGCAAACCCCAAGAGAACACAGATGCCAGGCAAGATTACTATGTCCAGCAAAACTATCAATAACCATTGATGGAGAAAACAAGATATTCCATGACAAAAACAAATTCAAACAGTACTTAGCCGCAAATCTGGCTTTACAGAAGTTACTAGAAGGAAAACTCCACCCCAAAGGGTCAAACTACAATGAAAACTACATAGGAAGGAGATAACTACACCATCGCAAAATCATAACCTCACAAAATCTGGACGGTACCAAACAGGAAAAATGAAGAGATTTATCAATCACTGGTCATTACTACCTCTCAATGTCAATGGTTTCAATTGTCCAAGAAAAAGACACAGACTGAGTGGATGCATAAACATGACCTAACCTTCTTCTGCATTCAAGAAACACATCTCAATCAAAAGGACAGACATTGCCTCAGAGTATAAGGTTGGGGAAAAATATTCCAAGCATATTATCACAAGAAGCAAGCTGGGGTAGCCATTCTAATATCTAATAAAATAAACTTTCAACCAAAATTAATCAAAAAGGGATGAGGAAGGACACTTCGTACTCATCAAAGGTAAAGTCAACCAAGAAGACATCACAATTTTGAACATCTATGCTCCTAATACAACGGCTCCAACATTTGTAAAAGAGTTACTAACAAACCTTTAACCACTCATCGATACCCACACATTAATTGTGGGAGACTTCAACACCCCTCTTTCACTCAAGGATAGGTCTTTGAATCAAAAACTAAGCTGAAATATAACATCATTAACCAATGTCATGAATCAAAGGGATCTAACAGATATCTACAGAACTTTACACGCAAACTGAAAGGATTATACCTTTTTCTCAGCACCCCATGTAACCTTCTCTAAAATTGATCACATAGTAGGTCATGAAGCAAACCTCAACAGATAAAATAAGATTGAAATAATACCTTGTATCTTATCAGATCACCAGGGTCTATGGCTGGACTTCAACAACAACAGAAATAACAAAAAGCCTACTCACACGTGGAAACTAAACAACTTTTTACTTAATGACACATGGGTCATAGAAGAAATAAAGGAAGAAATAAATGACTTCCTGAAATTCAATGAAAATGATGGAGCAACATACCCAAATTTGTGGGACACATTGAAAGCACTGCTAGAGGAAAATTAATAGCACTAGGTGCCTTTAAAAAGAAAATGGAAATATCCCACATAAACAACTTAACAACACATCTGGAAGCCCTAGGAAAAAAAGGAGAAACACAAGAGGAGTAGACCTCTGGAAATAATCAACCTCAAGGCTGAAATCAATAAAATAGAAACAAAGAGAACAATACAAATAATCAACAAAACCAAGAGCTGGTTCTTTGAGAAAATCAACAAGATAGACAAACCCTTAGTCAAACTATCTAAAAAGTAGAGAGACACTATCCAAATTAACAAAATCAGAAATGAAAAGGGAGACATAACAACAGACACTGGAGAAATACAAAGAATCATAAGAACCTACTTTAAAGGCATTTTTGCGACAAACTTTGAAAATATAAGGGAAATGGACAATTTTCTCAACCAATTCCATTTGCCAAAATTGAATAAAGATCAGATAAACAAATTAAATAGCCCCATTTCACCAATAGAAATAGAAGCAATCATTGATAGTCTCCCAACCAAAAAAAGCCCAGGGCCAGATGGCTTCAGCCCAGAATTCCACCAGTACTTCAAAGAGGAGCTAATACTGGTACTATTCAAAGCATTCCAAAAGATAGAAATGGATGGACCATTACCAAATTCCTTCTATGAGGCCACAGTCACATTGATACCTAAACCCCACAAAGACCCAACAAAAAAAAGAGAATTTCAGACTAACTTCTCTTATGAACATTGATGCAAAAATACTCAAGAAAATACTCACAAAATGAATACAAGAAGATATCAAAGACATCATTCACCATGACCAGGTAGGCTTCATTCCAGGCATGCAGGGATGGTTTAACATATGGAAATCCATGAATGTAATTCACCATATAAACAAACTAAAAGAGAAAAACCACATGATCATCTCCTTAGATGCAGAAAAAGCATTTGGCAAAATCCAACACCCTTTCATGTTTAAAGTTCTGGAGAGATCGGGAATACAAGGCACATACCTAAACATAATAAAGGCTATATACAACAAACCAAAAGCCAACATTAAATTAAATGGAGAGATACTCAAGAAAATCCCTCTAAAATCGAGGACCAGACAAGGCTGCACACTTTCTCCATATCTATTAAATATAGTTCTTGAAGTTCTAGCCAGAGCAATAAGACATCAAAAGGAGATCAAGGGAATTGAAATGGGAAAGGAAGAAGTCAAATTATCCCTATTTTCAAATGATATGATAGTGTATATAAGTGGACCTCAAAATTCCACCAGAGTACTCCTACAACTGATAAACACCTTCAGCAAATTGGCAGGATAAAAATAAACTCATCAACAGGCAAAGGAAGTAATTAGGAAATTATTCCCTTCACGATCGCCACAAGCAATATAAAGTATCTAGGAGTAACTCTAACAAGTGAAGGAATTATTTGAATAAAACTTTAAATCTCTGAAGAAAGAGATTGAAGATGACATCAGAAGATGGAGTGATCTACCTTGTTCATGGGTCAGCGGAATTAACATAGTAAAAATGGCCATCTTACCAAAAGCAATTTACAGATTCAATGAAATCCCTATCAAAATACCTACAAAATATTTTGAAGATACTGAAATATCAATTCTCAACTTCATATGGAGAAATAAAAAGGCTAGAATAGCAAAAACAATCTTATACAATAAAAGATCCTCCTGAGGAATCTCCATACTTGATCTCAAGTTGTACTATAGAGCAACAGTAATTAAAACAGTATGGTACTGGCATAGCAATAGACTGGTGGATCAATGGAATTGAAATGAAGACCCAGAAATCAATTCACATACATTTGGTCACTTGATTTTTGACAAAGAAGCCAAATCTACTCAATGGAAAAAGGATAGCATCTTCAACAAATGGTGTTGGTCTAACTGGATGTCTACATATAGAAAATGCAATTAGACCCCTATTTGTCACCATGCACAAAACTCAAGTCCAAGTAGATTAAAGACATCAACTTAAAACCAGAGGTATTAATTCGGTTAGAGGAAAAAGTGGGGAAGAGCCTGGAACGCACTGGCACAGGAGACAACTTCCTGAACAGAACACCAACAGCCCAGGCCATAACGTCAACAATTAATAAATGGGACCTCATGAGACTGAAAAGCTTCTGTAAGGCAGGAGACACTGTCAACAGAACAAAGTGACAGCCTACAGACTGGGAAAAGATCTTCATCAACCCTTCATCTGACAAAGGTCTAATGTCCAAAATATATAAAGAACTCAATAAATTAAACACTGCCAAGCCAAATAACGCAATTGAGAAATGGGCCTCAGAACTAAACAAAGAATTCTCAACAGAGGAATATCAGATGGCTGAGAAACACTTAAAGAAATGCTTTTCCTCGTTAGTCATCAGACAAATGCAAATCAAAACGACACTGAGATTCCATCTTATACTCATCAGAATGGCTAGGATAAAAACTCAAGTGACACCACACGCTGGTGAGGATGTGGAGAGAGAGGAACATTCCTTCATTGCTGGTGGGAATTCAAACTTGTATAACCACTTTGGAAATCTATCTGGCGCTTTCTCAGAAAAACGGGAATAGGGCTTCCTCAAGGCCCAGATATTCCACTCCTGAAATATACCCAGAAAATGCTCTATCACACAACAGGGACATATGCTTAACCATTTTGATAGCAGCCTTATTCATAATAGCCAATCATTGAAACAGCCTAAGTGTCCCTCAGTAGAAGAATGGATAAAGGAACATGTTACATTTACACTATGGAATATGACTCAGCTATTAAAAACAAGGAATTCTCAAAATTTGTGGACAAATGGATTGAACTAGAAATGACCATAATGAGTGAGTTCACCCAGAAGCAGAAAAAGATAAATGGTATACACTCACTTATGTTGAGACACTAGTCCAAGGAGTATGTCCCATGAAAATTTTACTTACCGGGAAAGTGGGTCAGAGGAGAGGACATCCTATTGAGACTTTAGGTGATAGAAGCATGGGAGAATGGGGAAATAGAAGGATCCAGAAGGTCCTGGAAACCTACTAGAAGACCTTTATGACAGGCAGATCTGGGTCCTGGATCCTCCTCAAACTATGGCACCAGCCAAGGAAAATATAGGCAGTAAACTTCCAACCCATACTCATACTTAGCCAAAGGACAGGTCATTCTCCACTGTTGAGTGGAGAGTGAGATCTGACTTTCACACGAACTCTGGTGCCCCATTTCTGACAATGTCCCCTAGTTGGGGAGGCCTGGTGGCACTCAGAGGAAGGATAGCAAGTTACCAAGAAGAGACTTGATACCCTAAAAGCATATATAGGGGGATGAGGTCCCCCTCAATCACAGACATAGGGGAGGGGAGTAGGGGGGAATCTGGAGGGAGGGAGGAATAGGAGGCTACAAGGGAGGGGCTAACAATTTACAGGTAATATGAATAAATTAATAAAATAAAATTTAAAAAAAAGAATTGCTTTGTGTAGGAAGTGTGAACATAGAACTAAATCTCAGGCCTTCTGAACTGTGTATTTTATATTTTTTCAATCAACAAAGTAGTTTTCATCTATTAAAAGTTTTCTTAATTATTTTTAAACAGAAACTGTGAAGCAATTAATTATATTTTTTCTTAATTCTCATTCCATTCAAGCCTGTTCCTTGGGTTTTTGACATTTGAAGAATATAAAAATTTCAAAAACTACTCTGACTCAAAATTAGGCTTCCCTCAAACAGAGCATTAAAAAATATGTAGACTTTAACCCTCAAATATGTACTACACAATAGGCCTTAAAATTATATTCTGAAAATTGTTTCAATAATGATGTCATTACCCAAAGTAATTTAAGAACTCCATTTAAAAAGATTATCACTAAAATGAAAAAATAATTGAGATAGTTTACTGCCTGAACAGTCAGTCACCCAACACTATCTATAACGTAGGAGCATCATCTTCACACTTCTAGACCAATATATCTGACAGACATATTTGCGAGGCAGGAACAACTGAGGACTTGCTTATGCTGCCTTGGCAGAATTCAGCAGTCCATTCTGCCTGCATCTAAACTTGTCTATTTTTAGGCAGAATTCTGTAGGTGGGAGATACAAGGACGTTTTGTCCAGTGGCTGATTTGTCACATTTGAAGCCAATTCCATAATGAGGTTCTTTGATGCTCAGATATTTAAGTTTTATTCCTTCTCAAATCTGTGGTGGGGTTGTACTGTGGTAGGGTTCAACTAATCTTAGTACATTAGTGGTTAAGATATTTTTAGATCAAGATAGATGTTTTAAGTTAATAAAGATGAGATATGATAGATACTGATCGTCATTCTGAAATTTAGACCCAACTAGATAAGAAAGATGCTTATTTCAAATTTGTCAAATATAAATAGCCAAATCACTATGAATGTAATATAATTCCTGATTGTCTCATAGTTCATCCAGCTGTATGTAGTGTATTTTATTCATGTGTAATAATATAAATGTTTACATTAAAAAGAAACATAATAAAAAAAGATTACCCCTAAATCTCCCATATCCTTAATGTCCCAGTGAACAATCATACATGTTCAAATGATATTGGAAGTTATACTGATGTTTTGATTTTAAATGTCATTCTGGGAAAAAAAATGATGGTACTTTCAAGAAACATTTTTTGTATAAAATTTAATCTTCTAACAACTGGTCAAAATTTATAGTTGCTATACAAACCACTAAAGACAGATTTCATATCCTATAAAATGTCAAAAAAAAGGGGGGGAGGAGAAACCAGTGTTTCTGAAAATACTCACAACTTATCAACTTTGACAGAAATGAAATATCTATTTTATAATTGCAGGGACTAAGATAATTCATGTGTCTTAAGACCACAGAACTAATAAATGTAATTTAATAGTGGGATCATTTATTATTTATACAGCATTCTGTCTGCATGTGTGCCTGCAAGCCAGAAGAGGGCACCAGATCTCACTTCAGATGGTTATGAGCCACCATGTGGTTGCTGGGAATAGAACTCAGGACCTTTGGAAGAACAGCTTTTAGAGCTTTTAACCTCTGAACCATCTCTCCAGCATCCCTGCCCATGCATCCTCTCTATCATGCAAATCTTAAACCTAAAAACAGTAGAAATAAATTTTAGTTCTCTTTTGAAAAAAAAAGATGATGTGTAAGTGTAGCGGGTGGGGGGGGGGAGGCAGAAGCCATGGTTCCCTTTTTTTTCTTCGTACTTGTCACCCACACTTGATATACAGTGGAGAAAATCTTACAGAAAACATGTCAGGAAAGAGCATGATAGGCTATGCAAGATCACACCTTCTTTACAGACTATGCAAAAGCTAAGCAAGGCTCACAAGTTCAAACAATTGTTTAGTGGAAGAAGCATCAAGTTTCATAAATTCACTTTTTAATATAACAAAGTATTTTAATAATTATAATTTATTTGCTTTAAAGACATTTTGTCTATTACACAGCATTTTAAAGGGAAAAATAAATCTCTCATTTTGTAGGAAATCATTATATCACAACATTTTCACACTGAACCAAAGCATATGTTCTCAAATTTGTTACAAATAATGAAGACAGTATTATCTGAGAGATCAATAAGACCTTACTAAATATACCACTCTCTTCTCATCATTCCAAAGCAGAGACTACCATGAGATTTAGAATATTGATACCATTGAATTATGCAAAGACATGCTTATGTCTATCTCACCCACATTTATGACTACAATCAGGGTACAAGTCATATGTTTATAAAATGGTTTTTGAAAACTTAATGTTTATTAAACAGTTCTGTTGGGAATACATAGAATGTATGAATGAATAGGTTAAAGAAAAGAATTGAGTAAAACTCTACCTGCTTTAGTCTAGTTAGTTAAAATTTCTTAATCAAGATATTCTCCTACTATTAATTGTAAATTTTGTTAATTCTATGGATGAGTTATATTGGCTACTTTATCTCTGTTAATATAATAGTAAGAAAAATGATTAAACAAGGGAAACAACATAATCAAAACCTGAAATAAGAAAGACTAGCCCTAAAATCCTCACTATCACGTTTTCAAATACTCCTAGAGTCAAATTAATCTCCTTTTAGGTTCAAAAGAAATTTATCTCTGAACTGAGAGGATGAATCCAGGTGCAGGACATCATTCAAAGATAAACACAAGAATATTCTTTTTTATAATTGATTTATTCATATTACATCTCAATGGTTATCCCATCCCTTGTATCCTCCCCTTCCTCCCTCCCTCCCTCCCATTTTCCCCTTACTCCCCTTCCCTATGACTGTGACTGAGGGGAACTTCCTCCCCTGTATATGTTTATAGGGTATCAAGTCTTTTCTTTGTAGCTTGCTATTTTTCTTCTGAGTGCCACCAGGTCTCCCCATCCAGGGGACGTGGTCAAATATGGGGCACCAGAGTTCATGTGAAAGTCAATCCCCACTCTCCACTAATCTATGGAGAATGTCCTGTTCATTGGCTAGATCTGGGTAGGGGTATGAAGTTTACTGCATGTATTGTACTTTGCTGGTGCCATACTTTGAGCAGTACCCGTGGGCCCAGATCTGTCCATCATAATGTTCTTCTTGTAGAGTTCTAGAACAATCTAGGTCCTTCTATTTGCCATTCTTCCATGCTTCTCTCAGCTAGAGTCACAGTAGGATGTCCTCCCATCTGTACCACTTTCCTGCTATGTGAAGATTTTCATAGGACATGCCCTTTGGGCTCGTGTGCAGATATAAGTGAGTATACACCATTTTACTCTTTCTGCTTCTGGGTGAACTCACTCATTATGATCATTTCTAGTTCAATCCATTTGTCCACAAATTTCAGGAATTTCTTGTTTTTAATAGCTGAGTAGTGTTCCATAGTGTAAATGTAACACAGTTTTTTTTATCCAGTCTTCTATTGAGGGACACTTAGGCTGTTTTCATGATCTGGCTATTACAAATAAGGCTGCTATGAACATGGTTGAGCAAATTTTCTTGTTGTGTGCTGGAGCATCTTCTGAGTATATTCCAAGGAGTGGACTAGCTGGGTCTTGAGGAAGCCCTATTCCCAGTTTTCCGAGAAAGCACCAGATAGCTTTCCAAAATGGCTGTAATAATTTTCATTCCCACCAGCAATGAAGGAATGTTCCTCTCTCTCCACATCCTCACCAGTAAGTGGTATCACTTGAATTTTTAATCTTAGTCATTCTGATGGGTATAAGATGGAATTTCAGTGTCGTTTTGATTTGCATTTGTCTGATGACTAACAAGGAAAAGCATTTCTTTAAGTGTTTCTCAGCCATCTGATATTCCTCTGTTGAGAAGTCACTGTTTAGTTCTGAGCCCCATTTCTCAATTGGGTTATTTGGTTTGGTGATGTTTAATTTCTTGTGTTCTTTATATATTTTGGATATTAGACCTTTGTCAGATGTAGGGTTGGTGAAGATCTTTTCCCAGTCTGTAGGCTGTTGCTTTGTTCTGTTGACAGTGTCTCCTGCCTTACAGAAGTTTCTCAGCCTCATGGAGTCCCATTTATTAATTGTTGACCTTGAGGCCTGGGGTGTTGGTGTTCTGTTCAGAAAGTTGTCTTCTGTGGCAATGTGTTCCAGGCTCTTCCCCACATTTTCTTCTAACTGACTTAGTGCCTCAGGTTTTCTGTTGAGGTCTTTTATCCACTTGAATTTGAGTTTTGTGCACGGTGACAAAAGTGAATCCAATTGCATTTTTTTTTTACACGTAGACATACAATTAGGCCATCACCATTTGTTGAAGATGCTATCCTTTTTCCATTGAATAGATTTGGCTTCTTTGTCAAAAATCAAGTGACCATATTTGTGTGGATTCATATCTGTGTTTTTTATTCAATTCCATTGATCTAGCAGCCTATTGCTATGCCAGTACCATGCTGTTTTAATTACTGTTGCTCTTTAGTACAGCATAAGATCCACTATGGAGATTCCACTGGAGGATCTTTTCCTGTACAAGATTGTTTAACTGTTCTGGATTTTTTTTTCCATATGAAGTTCAGAATTGAACTTTCAATGTCTTTAAAAATTGTGTAGGTATTTTGATAGGGATTGCATTGAATCTGTAGATTGCTGTTAGTAAAATGGTCATTTTTCCTATGTTATATTCTCCTGATCCATGAGCAAAGAAGATCAGTCCATCTTCTCATGTCATCTTCAATTTCCTTCTTCAGAGTTTTGAAATTTTCCATAGTGTATATGTACCACAGTTTCTTTATCCACTCTTCTACTGAGGGACACTTAGGCTGTTTCCATCTTCTGGCTATTATGAATAAGGCTGCTATGAACATGGTTGAGCAAATTTTCTTGTGTGCTGGAGTATCTTCCAAGGAGTGGAATAGCTGGGTCTTGAGGAAGCCCTATTCCCATTTTTCTGAGATAGCACCAGATAGATTTCCAAAATAGCTGTACAAGTTTGCATTCCCACCAACAATGAAGGAGTGTTCCTCTCTCCCCACATCCTCGCCAGCATGTGGTGTCGCTTGAGTTTTTGATCTTAGCCATTCTGATGGGTGTAAGATGGAATCTCAGAGTTGTTTTGATTTGCATTTCCCTGATGACTAAGGAGGCTGAGCATTTCCTTAAGTGTTTCTCAGCCATTTGATACTCCTCTGTTGAGAATTCTCTGTTTAGTTCCAAGCCCCATTTCTCTATTGGGTTATTCGGTTTGGTGGTGTTTAATTTCTTGAGTTCCTTATATATTTTGGATATTAGACCTTTGTCAGATGTAGGGTTGGTGAAGATTTTTTCCCAGTCTGTAGGCTGTCGCTTTGTTCTCTTGACAGTGTCGCCTGCCTTACAGAAGCTTCTCAGCCTCATGAGGTCCCATTTATTAATGGTTGACATGAAATTTTCTTCAAACAATTCTTTTATTTGTTTGGTTAGAGGAACTCCTACATAGTTTATATTGCTTGTGGCTAATGTGAATGGTGTGGTTTTCCTAATTTCTTCATCTACATGCTTGTCCTTTGTGTATAGGAAGGCTACTGGCTTTTTTAAGTTAATTTTGTATCCAGCCAATTTGCTGAAGGTGTTTATAATCTGTAGGAGTTCTCTGGTGGAATATTGGGGGGTCACTTATGTACACTATCATATCATCTGCAAATAGAGATAATTTGACTTCCTCCTTTCCCATTTGGATACCCTTGATCTCCTTTTGTTGTCTTATTGCTCTGGCAAGAATTTCGAGTACTATATTGAAGAGATATGGAGAGAGTGGGAAGCTTTGCATTGTTCCCAATTTAGAGGAATTTCCTTGTGTATCTCACCATTTACTTTGATTTTGGCTATTGGCTTGCTGTATATACCCTTTATTATGTTGAAATATGTGCCTTGTATCCCTGACCTCTCTAAAACTTTAAACATGAATGGGTGTTGGGTTTTATCAAATGCTTTCTCTGTGTCTAAGAAGATGATCATGTGGTTTTTCATTTTCAGTTTGTTTATATGTTGGATTACATTGATGGATTTTCATATATTAAAACATCCCTGCATGCCTGGAATGAAGCCTATCTGGTCATGGTGAATGATGTCTTTGATGTGTTCTTGTAACCTTTTGCGAATATTTTATTGAGTATTTTTGCGCCAATGTTCATAAGATAAATTGGTCTGAAATTATCTTTTTTTGTTGGATCTTTGTGAGGTGTAGGTATCAATGTGACTATGGCCTCATAAACTGAATTTGGTAGTGTTCCATCCATTTCTATCTTTTGGAGTATCTTGAAGAGTATCAGAATTAGCACACCCTTGAAGGTTTGGTAGAATTATGCACTGAAACCATCTGGCCCTGGGCTATTTTTGGTTGGGAGACTATCATTGATTGTTTCTATTTCTATAGGAGAAATGGGACTATTTAGCTTGTTTATCTGTTCTTCACTCAATTTTGGCAAGTGAAATTGATCAAGAAAATCATCCATTTCCATTAGATTTTCAAATTTTGTAGCATATATGCCTTCGAAGTATAATCTTATGATTCTTTGTATTTCTTCAGTGTGTGTTGGTATGGCTCCCTTTTCATTTCTCATTTTGTTGTTTTGTATAGTGTCCCTCTGCCTTTTATTTAGTTGGCTAACAGTTTGTCTATCTTGTTGATTTTCTCAAAGATCCAGCTCTTGGTTTTATTGATTCTTTGGACTGTTTTCTCAGTTTCTAATTTATTAATTTCAGCTTTGAGTTTGATTATTTCCAGATGTTTAATCCTCTTTGGTGTTTCTTCTTTTTTTTTTTTTTTTCCTGGGCCTTCCAACAGTGTTGTTAAGTTGCTTATTTGGGATGTTTCTAATTTCTTTTTAAAGGCACTTAGTGATATGAATTTTCCTCTTAGCACTGCTTTCAATGTATCCCTCGAATTTGGATAAGTTATTCCTTAATTTTCATTGAATTTCAGGAAGTCCTTAATTTCTTTCTTTATTTCTTTTGTGACCCAGGTGTCATTAATCAGAGAGTTGTTTACTTTCCATCTATGTGTAGCCTTTTTGTTATTTCTGTTGTTGTTGAAGTGAAGCATAAGAAGACAGTGATCTGATAGGATACAAGGTATTTTTCAATCCTTCTGTATTTGTTGAGGCTTGCTTTGTGACCTACTATGTGATCAATTTTGGAGAAGGTTTTATGAGGTCCAGAAAAGAAGGTATATTCCTTTTTGTTTAGGTAAAAGGTTCTGTAGATATCTGTTAGATCCATTTGATTCATGGCATTGGGTAATGATGTTATTTCTTGGCTTAATTTCTGTTCCAATGACCTATTCTTCAGTGAGAGTGGGGTGTTGAAGTCTCCCACTATTATTGTGTGGGGATCGATGGGTGGTTTAAGCTTCATTAATAGACCTTTTACAAATGTGGGTGTCCTTGTATTGGGAGTATAGGTATTCAGAATTGTGATGTCATTTTTGTTGACTTTACCTTTCATGAGTATGAAGTGTTCTTCCTCATCCCTTTTGATTAATTTTGGTTGAAAGTCTATTTTGTTATATGTTAAAATGACTGTGTCTGCTTGCTTCTTGTGACCATTTGCTTGGAATATTTTTGCAGCCTTTTACCCTGTGGTGATGTCTATCTTTATGAATGAGATGTGTTTCTTGAATGCAGAAGAATGTTGGATCTTGTTTATACATCTATTCAATTAGTCTGTGCTTTTTTATTGGAGAATTGAGACAATTGATGTTGAGATATATTAATGGTCAGTGACTGTTAAGAGTCTTAATTTGATGTTGATTCCAGTAGAGCTTTTGTGTGGTTGTGTTTTTGACATGGTGTAGTTATTTATTTCCTCTGTAGTTTTGGTTGTAGCTTATCCCTTTGGGGTGGAGTTTTCTTTCTAGTACCTCCTGTAAAGCTAGATTTGTGGATAGGTACTGTTTGAGTTTGTTTTTGTCATGGAATATTTTGTTTTCTCCATCAATGGTTATTGATAGTTTTGCTGGGTAAAGTAGTCTGGCCTGGCATCTGTGTTCTCTTAGGGTTTTCAGGATCTCTGTCCAGGCCCTTCTGGCTTTTATGGTCTCTGCTGAGAAGTTGGGTGTAATTCTGATAGGTGTGCCATTAAATATTATTTGTCCCTTTTCCTTTGCAAGTTTTAATATTTTTCTTTGTTCTGTATATTTTTCGTTTTGATTATTATGTGACGGGAAGTTTTTCTTTTCTGGTCTATTCTAGTTGATGTTCTGTAGGGCTCTTGTATGTTTATAGGCATCTCTTTCTTTAGATTGGGGAAGTTTTCTTCTACGATTTTGTTGAGAATATTTTCTGGGCCTTCAAGTCTGATGTCTTCTCTTTCCTCAATGCCTGTTATCCTCAGATTACTTCTTTTCATGGTGTCCTTGATTTCTCAGATGTTTTGTGTCAGGATTTTTCCAGATTTAGCATTTTCTTTAATGGTTTCTTCAAGATCTATGAATGTATCCTCTAGACCTGAGATTCATTCCTCCATCTCTTGTATTCTGTTAGACAGGCTTGCCTCTGTGTTGGGTGCCTTCCTCTCTGAGCTCTCACGTTTCTGTTTTTCTTCTGTTTGTGTGTTTATCATTGAATCCATTTTCATCTTCAGATCTTGAACTGTTTAATTGATTTCTTTCATCTGACTGTTTGAATATTCCTGAGTTTCTTCCATTGCCTTTTTATAAGTCTTCAGAGCTTGAAGACTTTTATCAATTTCCTTAATCTGTTTGTATTTTCCTGAAATTTTTCCAATGTTTCTTTAGAGACCTCTTTTATGTCTTTTACCTGTTTGGCTGCATCTTCCTGCATTTCATTATGAATTTTATCTGTTTCCTCCATTACCATCTTCATTACTAAGGATTTGAGGTCATTTTCTAGTATTTCCATTGTGTTTGAATTCTCTGGGTAGTTTTCTTTGGGATCTCTGGTATCTGGAGATGCCATATTGTTTTGGGGTTCTTTGCATATGATTTTACGTTGTCCTTTAGTCATGTTGTCATCTCTGTTTTTGGCAGGTATCTTCCAGAGTTGGGTGGAGGGAGGCTGACGGTAGATTCACCCATTTTCTGATGATTTCCCTAGGCCTGAAGCTCTGATGCTTCATGTCTGGATGGCAGGAGGCCAGCCCTGTGTTTTGATCTCTCACAGCCAGTGATCCCCAGCTCCACTGTATTTGTTATGGGTCTCAGAATGTGTGCTAGGTCTAGGCAAAGTGTCCACAGTCTTCTGGTTTCCCTTGTAGCATAGAAGCCCTCTAGGGACTGAAGCAGGTTGGGTAGAGGTAGTCTGATGGCCACTCTACTCCCGGTCTCCCTGAGAATTCCTTAGTCCCGGAGCTTTGATGCTCTGCGGGTCTGTGGTTCCCAGTAGCATTTCAGGACCCAGACCACTTGAAGAGTCCAGGTTAGTGTCAGAGGGCCCAAACTGCCCACACAGTGAGTTTAGTTCACATCTCTGGACCCAAACGGTTCTTGGGGCTTAGTCCACACACTTAGTCCAGTTAGGGCTGAGTCCAGCCAGAGGCTCTTGGCCCAAACTACACACCAAGCTCAGCTAGGTTCTCTTGGGCCAAACCACCTGCCAAACTCAGCTAGAGTCTCTGCACCCAAACTGTCCACCAAGTCAAGGCAGAGTATCGGCCGAGGCTGCACACGCCAAGCTCAGCTAGATTCTAAGGGCCTGAACCACCTACCAAGTTCAGCTGGAGTCTCTGGGCCCAACCTTCCTGCCAAGTCCAGCCAAGGACTCTTGGCCCAATCCATGCACCGAGCTCAGCTAGATTCTCAGGGCCCCAACTGTATGCAGAGACCAGCCAGAGTTTCAGGGCTGGGACTGTGCTCCAAGCTCACCTAGGGACTCTTCACCCAAAGCACACACCAAGCTCAGGTTGAGTCTCAGGGCTTGAACCACCCACTGAGCTCAGGCAGGGACTCTGGGCCCAAACTGTGTGCCAAGTCCAGCCAGAGTCTCAGGGATGGGATTGTGCACAAACCTCAGCTAGAGTCTCTGGGCCCAACCTTCCCACCAAGTTCAGTTAGGGAGTCTGGCCCCAATCCGCACACTGAGCTCAGACACAGTCTCAGAGGAGGAACTGCACACCAAGCTCAGCCAGAGACTCTGAACTCAAACTGCATGCTCAATTCAGCTACAGATTCTGGACCCAAACTGCATGCAGAGTCCAGTCAGAGTCTCAGGCCCAGGACTGCACGCCGAGCCCAGCTAGAGTCTCAGGGGCTGAACTGTGCACTGAGTTGAGCTTGGGTCTCAGGAGCTGAACTGTGCAAGTCCTGTTTTGGTCTCAGGGATCATGGGGCCCAAACCATGCAACGTGGCCCAAATCCTGCCCAGAGTCCCCTCCATAGGCATATTCTTTAGCCCTTATCAAAAAGAAACTTTCATTGCTATTTAGTAAATTTCTCTCTTTGTGCCATAAATCCATTAGCAAATGCAAAGCTGTGGATCATTGGTATAGAAAATATGCTGCAAAAGAATAAATTATTTTTCCCCCGTGAAAGTTGAAAATCATTTATGAACATTTTCATCTGAAGTTTTGCATGAATGTGTTGAGTAAAATCCCTTCTACAATGTTGGTGAGGATAATGAAGATCTGTTATTTATATTTCTAAGGCACTTGGGTCTCTGGCATCCTTGTAAACTGAAAATACCTTTGTAAATATTCATAGGGATTATAAAAGTCACAGAAAAGTATAATGAAGATACAAATTTTACTTCAGTGAAAAGAAGTCTATATGTCTCCAGACTATTTTCATATAGGTAAACATAAAAGACATGTTTATAAGAAAGTAAAGAATTCAATTAGGCAATCAAAGCATTGGTGTGGTGTTATTTTTAGTCATTTGAGTTAAGCAGAAATATATTGACTTTTTATTGCAGGAGAGATAAAATTAAGTACATTTTCCCAAAGTTACTGGTATAATTATCTCTTAAAAGTCTAAGCCTCATTTCTATACAGACAGTATCTGGTCTGTTTGTCAGACATCTGCTTTTATCCAGTTTTGTGCATAACAACACTGTCAAATGCTGATACAAGATAAGGAGGCCTACCGTTCTCCAAAATATCCATTTCTGATAAAATTTGGGGAGATGGGGGAGAGATTGTGTGAATCTCCCTTTTTGCTGCTAGTAAATACAGGCAGATGATATGTGACATTTAAGTCACTGAGATGAACAATTCTCCATATTCTCACATGCTCATCTAGTCCACTGTTGCTGTATTTAGTATGGGTAAGAGCACTCTAAGTGCAGCACCATGATACAGTCACTGCAGGATAAATTTCTTAGAGCACATTTCCACCATGAAATGCCACATAGCTGTACTTTTTCAAATTTAAGTAAAAAAATAGACACAATAGGCCTTGAACATGTATGCCAAGAAATAAGACCACAAAGAAGGAAATGAGCCATTGTCAAAATGTCACATGCACCAGTGTTTCCATATGTCACCATCTGAAAAACAAAAGATGACTTAATGTACAGAAGCCATATATCCATCAGAGTCAGAACATCCTTGTGAATATGGGTGGTAGTTTCTCTACTTTTCCTTATTTAGTAATAACTCTTAATCATTTATTTTTACCTTACAATTTGAAGTTGTGAGACTCAGCTGAAAAAAAAATGGCCTTAGGTCTCCACTCCTTCTTCATCATTTGTGATGACAGGGTCTCTTAGTGGACATCTGTCTCCTTGGGATGCAAAACTGAGAGAGAAGTAAGAGTAAGAGCCACAAACTAAACCTTTTCAGAGAAGCTTCAAACATGTTAGTGATCTGGTCTTATCTTTTGTTTATATTTTTCCCCTTTAGATGTTTATTTAGGTAATACTGTATTATTAACAATGATTAAAAATACCACTTACTATCACACTTGTGCCCCCCTCCCCCACTGTATGGAAGGCACATCCATAATTGTTACATCAATACCTCATTTAAAAAGTATTTTGTAGCGATGAGTTTAGGTCCTCACAAGCCACTAGATTGTTGTATCCTTAGTGACAAAAATATGTCACACCAAACTCTGTCTCACTAATAATTGTCAATTTCTCACACTGAGAGCTTCATTCTCTGCCTACCTACACTTTCCACCCCTTCTCCAGTATCCAAAACAGTTTACATATTTCCAGGTTTGGGCTTGGTACAAACATTATTCATAGGTCTACCACACATTTACTTTTTGAAAAACTTATTTTTTCTAGTTTATTTTTTTAGTTTTAGTTTATTTTTATTTATTTTTTGTTCCATTATCTTCCCATGTCTATTGATTTTTCACAAATTCTATATCATAAGTATACATTTTCCAGTATGTTTAAGCACACTAAATAACATAACAAACTCATTTTTCTTTAGTATAGTATCCCTCCTCCTAGCACTTCCTGAAAATATTTTTCCTCAGAAATTTGACAGTGTTGACACATATTATTGTTTATCTTTTATTTATTTATTTATTTATTCATTCATTTATTCACTATCACAGTCATAGCCTCTCCCTCCTTTCCTCCCAGTCCCACCCTTCCTCCCTCTCTTTCTATCTCTCCTCCACTATTCATCAGAAAAGGGAGACCTGCTTCCTCACCTACCCCAGCTCATCAATTTGCATCAGGACTGAGCCTGTCCTCTTCCCCTGTGGCTTGGGCAGGAAGCCCTACTGGGGGAAATAATCAAAATGCGAGCAACAGAATACATATAAGACACAGCCCCTGCTCTTCCTACTACAGAACTCACATGAAGTTCTGTTTGTAAGTATAGCTGAATATCTTCAATAGTGTCAGGGGTTGTCTCTCTTCCAAGAGGTGGGTCTTCAAATGGGCCAGGCATTGATTGGACATTCCCTCAAACTCTGCTCAGTCTATTCTATTTTTATCCTTACACATCTTATAGGCAGGGTAAATTTTGGGTCAGTTTTTGTGGGTAGATTGATGTTCTCCCTTCACTATGAGTCTTGTCTACTGAGAGGGACACATGTTATCTTACCTACCATTTTTACTCTTATAATTCTGGTGCCATTCGAATTCTATATCTCTTTAATGTACTCATCTTTTCTCATTTTTGTCTCTCTCATCTTAATGTTTCTCTTTTAACTTTTAGGATCTTCTGTCTGTTCTGCTTTCAGCTCCTTGGGTTCTCTTGATATCTGTTGCTAAATGCTTGCTTCCTCCTTGTTCACTTTGCCATTCCCTTGATGAGAAAGTATTAGGCGCTTCCAACTTGAAAGTTTCTAAACTTCAGTTTAAATGATATTTCTTTACTTGTTCTTTTGATAACTTGATCCCTCTGGGACTCTTTGTAGTACCCTGAAATTCCAATTTTCAGTTTTAGAAGCTGAAGGATAAATTTGATATATTCTTGTTATTTTACTTTCAGCATTTATTCTCTTCTTTGTCATGGTTACTCAAGCTTCTGGGGTATTTTTCATGACACATTTTACAAGGAAAGGCCCTAGGATGGAAGGCTATGATTGGAGGCATAAGCAGATGTCTGCTGAAGATGCTAAAAGGATTACATTGCAAGAATTTGCCAAGTAGATGCCTCCATAATTCTCTTATCATTCAATTCAGTTCATAGTTAAATTTCATCTTCAGTAACAGTTTGTTTATTTGTACTTCTTTATACTACACATCTAGAAAATGCTAAATAATTATACGTTTTATAATTAAAACTAAGTCATACATTTTTACAGGAATTCTAGAGATATTGAAGTTTGTGATTGTATTGAAGATTAATTCTCATGAATTTACTAAATGAATTCTGAAATTAAAGTGCCTCTTTGCTACAATACTTTCCACAACCTCATTCTATGTAGAATTAACTGATTATATGATTGATTACATGAGCAAGGATGTTAAACTAATCTGCCGCTTTTCCTTCAGATGTCTTCTCTAACTCGAGCTATTCAGAAGGTTTATGACTCAACACAACTGTATTCTGCCACAGTAAGATCGTCCTCTCAACAAGTAATTGGAAACTTATGATTGCAGTTATCAGGCAGTGTGTTTGAAATTTTTGACTTTTTTTCCAAACACCTTCACACTCCCAGCCACTAGTGATTAATAAGTTCTTTTACAACCAGGTAGATCCATAGCAGAGATTGAAGAAGAAACTTTCAGATACTCTCATACCCACATTACATTCCTTATATAAGACATTGTCACCATTGTAGTATATGGAAGGGTGCTATAAGTGTCTTCCTCTTCCTCAGTTTCGTGCTTTGGCAAATGATTGGTCAACTCTCATACTCATCCTACTACTCACAAAGTCTTTTCATTGTATCTTCTGAAAGATTCTAGGAGTTTTGACCTCTACATTTCAACTGGCATTCTTAATCTTAGATCCTAAATAGTTCTTTGGTTTGTTTATTTCTTTGTTTTCCTGAATGATAACGTATCTCCCACATTGTTCCTCATCCAGCCTCAAACCCCTTTGATCCATTCCCCATTCTTCAATCAATGCTCTTGTTAAAAGGGGGAGGGGCACAACTGATTTTGTCCACATTTAGCTTAATCATTTTTTTTTTTCTTTGTAGTGGCTACTATTACTTTTGGAAGAAAAGTCTTTTAAACCATCTGGCCACATCACAAGCTAGGTTTTGGGGATCCTTCTCATATCTGGTCTTTTAGCTCCAGATTTGTGTGACTACCCAGGCTCCATAACAGTGAAAAGACATATTCCTCTGCTGTAAAGCTGGCACTGGTGAAGCACACTCTCCCCTTATTCTTTAAGATTTTTATTCCAGTTTTGAATTCATGTTTAGATGCTGATTCTCAATTTCATACATGCAGATAATCAGTTTTCACTGTACCATTTGTTAAAGAGGCTATCTAGTATGTGTTTTGGTCATACTTGTTGAGAATCTGGGGGTCTTCTACTACATTTATGTATGTTTGAGTTGCTTTGGCAAAATTATGGTTTTTCTTTTTTGCTATGGCAATGTAGTATAATTTGAGATCAAATGTTGTGATTCCTGCAGCATCACTTTTTTTTTCTGAGAACGGCTTTGGTTATTCAAAGTACTTTATGGGTCCCTACAGATTGTAGGACTGCTTTTCTTGTTCTGTGAAGAATAAAAATTGAAATTTTGATGTATATAGCATTGAATGGGTGTATAATTTTAAATTACATGACAATTTAAACAATATTGATTTTGAATACACATGAACTTTTCAGGTCTTTCAAATGCAATGTTGATTCCTATGTAGAGGTAAAGGTTAAGATGCAAAATCATAGTGGAAGTTTTCTTCAGAACATTTTTATTATTGTCATACTATTAGAAGAAAGACTATTAACTTTTATGGTTTGAATCTTAAATATCCTACACACTCTCATAGTGCCTAAATAGAAGACCAATTGTGTAGACACTAAGATCAGCAATTAATAAGCAGGACCTCATGAAACTTAAAAGCTTCTGTAAGGCAAAGGACACTGTCAAAAGAACAATAAAATCAGCCTACAGAATGAAAAAAGGTCTTCTCCATCCCCACATCTAACAATGGGCTAATTTGCAAAATATATAAACAACTTAAGAAACTAGACATTAACAAACAAAGTAATAAAATTTAAAAAATTGGTCGATTTAAACAAATAATTCTCTACAGATGAATCTTAATAAAGCACACAATATTCTCAGCCTTCAACTTGGACTCAAATCAAAATGACACTGAGATTGCTTGTTACACTTGTCAGAATGGCTAAGACAGAAACACAATGGGATCTCATGCTGGTGAGGATGTGGATTAAGGAAAACATTCCTTCACTGATCATGGGAGTGCAAACTTATACAGCCACTTTGAAAACCAATGTTGTGCTTTCACAGAAAATTAGGAGTTGTTCTACCCCAAGACCCAGGTATAGCATTCCTGGGCATATCCCTAAAGAACGCTGTATCACATCATGAGGACACTTTTCAACTTTGTTCATAGCAGCTTTATTCATGAAAGCCAGAAACTAGAAACAACTTAGATCTCCCTCAACTGAAGAAATGGATAAAGAAAATATGGTATGTTTATCCAATGGAGTATTATTTAGATATTAAAAACAACAACATCACAAAATTTGCCAGAAAATGTGTGGAACTAGGAAATATCATCCTGAATTACTAAAGACAAATCCAGAAACCATACCCAGAAAGACAAAAAGGGTGGATATTATAAAGTAAATGATAACCATGATACAAGCCACAGACACAGAGAAGCTAAATAACAAGAATGGCTTAAGTAAGAGACATGCATCTTACTAAGTAGGGGAAATAAAATGGGCAATGAGAGTAGATTAGGGTTGGGGGATCTGGCAAGTGGTGGTTGGGATAAAAACAGGAGGGTTTGGGTGGGGATGATTGAGGGAAAAAGTACTGGAAGAGACAACTGGATTAGGGAGGCATCTCTGATATGTACAAGAAACCTAGTATAAGGAAAACTTGCCAGAAATCTGTGAGGGAGACCATAGGTAAGAGTCCTAACAATGTAAAATATGGAACCTGAACCGGCCATCTCCTGTACCCAGGCAAGATTTCCAGTCGAAGGTTTGGGACATCAACTAACAAAATCTTCAACATATAATTTGTTTTGCCTGTAAGGTATGCTAGAGTAAAGGTGGCACAGAAATTGTTGGAGTGGTCAACCAATGACTTGTACAGCTTGAGAGTTATGCCATGACATAAAGTCCACCTCCGTCACTGCCAGAGGACCAAGACCCAAAAGGTGGGAAGTCCAGAGTCCCATTATAGAACCTTCTAAGTCAGTGAAATGATTCTGAATGATAGTCTGCTATACTCATAGATTGGTGTCTATCCCAATTGTCAAGATAGAGGCTTCACTCAGAAAATGATGGAAACAGATGTAGAAACTCACAGCCAAACATTACGTGGAGCTGAAGGAATCCTCCAGAAGAGGTGAGGAAAGGATTCTAGGAGCCAGAACCAAGGCGACCACAAGAACACCCACAGGATCAACCAATCTGTGCTCATAGGGACTCATTGAGACTGAACCACCAACCAGGAAGCCTACTTTGGACCGACTTAGGCTCTCTATGCATATGTTACAGTTATGTAGCTTGGTCTTCTTGTGGGAGCAAATTCTGTCTCTAACTCTGTTGCCTGCTTTTGGGGCTCTTTTCTCCAGCTTAGTTTTCTAGTCTAACCTTAATAGGAGGAGATGTGCCTACTCTAACTTGTTGTTTTTAAAAATTATGTGTATTACCTGTATTATCTGTAGGCCTGGCTAGCAATCAATCAGCACACAGACAGTTGTTATATTCTAAAATAATCTTAGTTAACCTGGAGCAGATCAGATATCAATCTTATAAACTACCTCCCATAGTAGGGCCTCAGGCATGGGATCTCTGTCTCAATCCCATGCCATCTGTTTCTAATAACTTTTATCAAGCTATTTCCCATGTATAATCCCATATACATGCTCATGTTCTTCACCTGGGCCGGATTTTCCATCCACGCCCACCATGTGTTTCTCCTCCATCTAACCCATGGCAGCCTTCTTCCCTTTACTTCAGGACTCCCTCTTTCTCCTCATGGTGGTCTTTTTTCTTCCCAGAATTCCTTCTTCTCCTAGCCCCATATATCTCCTACCCTGCCCAGGTGGGATAGATTTTTATTAAGCAAAAGGTTGGTCACAGAGAGAGTAAGCAGTAGTTAGCATCAAAATACAACAGACCATCTCCCAACATCACCCCTTTCTATCAAAATAAAAAAGTCCATTTTTATATGCAGCAAGTACAATTATGAAAAATTATAAAAACCAATAGGTAAGACTTACACACCTAATTTTTAGTCAAAATGTATTTGGTAACCTTGTAGAAAATATTATCTGTTCTATCTTGGTAAATCTAAAGTTTTGAACCTAAATCAACATCTATTAAAGCTCAAGTCTATCAAGCTAAAAGTATCTATCTAGATTTAAAAGTATCTTTTTAATTTCTAAACAACTAAGGTTAATTTTAAAACTAAATATCTGGTTTTCAACCCCATTAGTGACTTGAGAAGGAATAAATTTAATTACCTGAGTAAAAGTGTAGTGCAGGTTAGCAGCTTCCAAAATGAAAGAGTAACAGTGATAGTTTACTGCCTGAACCCAAAACTCTCTATAATGTTGGAGCATCATCTTCAGCCTTCTGGCCCAGTATATCTGACAGACACATTTGTGAAGCAGGAACCATTGCGGATTTGCTTACCCTGTCTTGTCAGAGTCTGGCCATCGACTCTGCCTCCAACCAAGCTTGCTTATTTTTAGGCAGAACTCTGTTTGTGGGAGAAACAAGGATATTTTTGTCTAGTGGCTGTTTTGCCACACTCAAAGCCATCTCTACAAGGAGGTTCTTCAATGCTCATCATATTGTGTTAGGCTGGGTACTGCCAAAAGTTACCTATCTTATAGTCAATAAATCCTTAAAATAATAAAAATATTTTAAATGCCATATTCTGTAGGTCGCTGAGGTTTTTGAAGACCTGATCTAACTATTTTTACCATATCTATCTATAGAATCATATCTGTTAAACCTGGCATTTATATTTTTATACTTGACATGATTATGAATAGATCAACAATTGACATATATTAGTTAATTATCCTATATAGCCTACAATAGCAACCATGTATGAACTGAGTTGTATATGTACAATACCTCATCTTAGAGTAGAAATATAATGTGTGAAGATAATATTAAATATGAATTCTATTTCAATGTATCAAAATTAAACATATTTTGTATCAATATACAAAATTCTATATCAATGTATCAAAATTAACTTTATTTGTGAGTAACAATTAAGGTCTCAAGTTGAGGAATAGATTCAATAATCTACTTTTTGTCCTATCATCCCTACGTATCTCTATACTCCTCTTTCTTTCTTTACAACCCCTACTCTATACCTTTTAATGGCAATATATGTCTATAGTCCAAGAAAGCAACCAAAAACCTACTCAGCCCCCCCCCCCCTTAAAGGAAATGGGACATCTTTCTCTTAAAGTTTCTTCAAGCTGGTTTGTAGGGGGCCCAAATTAAAAAAAAATGGTTAAACAAGCTTGGAACAGTATTCATGGTCCAGTCTCTAAATGTTGAGAAATTCCAGGCTTAATATTAGTCTTGTGTGGAACAGTCTGAAATGTTGGACCAACTTGGATCAGGAGTCTTCTTTGGAGCTGTCCTTCTCTGATGAGGAATAGCAACCAAAGCACTTGGGGCTGGAACATGAGGGAAGCAGGATGTTAGTCTGTCAGCATGCTGGAGGAATGAATCCTGTCAGGTCTGATTCAGCATTAATATCCAGTTCTTTTATTCTGAAAACATAATTTCTCACAAGCGTTATACAATCTTAAAACTATGTGTGTATTAGGTGTTCAGGATGCATATGTCTCAGCCAGTTTTAGAGCTATCCCTATGTATTGGAATTAGCAATATAAGTTAACTGCTTGTTCTGCAGTTTGAATTCATATAAACATAGACTTTCTTAAGTTACCAGTCTCTTTTATTCAGGTCTGTTTCATTTTGACCCTTTTTAAAGACAAAATATAATATAACCATTAACAATGAACATACAATTATCATCATATTAAAATCAAAACAAGATTGTATGGTTTTAACTGTCTTTTTTAGGCTCTGTGGTGCTTGATGTATAAGCTAGGCTGCAACCTGTTTCTCAAGAAAATGCTTCAGGTTTTAAAAACAAGATGGTTGCTGTGAACAGAAAAGAAGGCATTAAGCTTTAAATAAACATCAGATAGATTATCATTTTATCTTAGGGTCTACACATATAGTAGGTATCTTATACCTACGTAGGCAGCTTGTATGTTTGTTTTTCTTTTTAACCTTGGTCCTTCTCTTGACCCACAAAATATTTCTTAGGCCATAGGTATGTTGTACCTGGATTTTTACATTTGTTTGGGTGGTTATGCTTTACCTCTTCTCTATGTGGGAGCTGTGTAGCTTCATGTCTGTCTCCCTATTCAAGCTATAACTCTATCTTGACCAACAAAACATATTTAAAGCAGTATTTTACCTTTTTAAAAATAAACATAAACCTCAGATTGATGCATGTACAATCCATTACTAAGAAAAAGGAATGTACCAAAAATGTCACTTTAAATACTAAACAGTCTCTTGTAAACAACTTATCTTATCAGTAGGGGGTCAGGCCTGTGGAGGCCAGGTTGGAACTCAGGAGTTCCTCCTGGCTTTGGTCTCTATTGTGCTGGGATTAAGGGCTGGTGCCCTTATTGTCCTGCTCAACTATTTTATCTCAATTCGGTCAACATTTTTAGAAATCTCAGGTAAAAAATCAAGCAAGAAAAACAGAAAAGTCTAAGCCTTGGGTCATTTGTGCCAATTTAGGCTTTAGTTAGTGGAAACCTGTCCACCACTCCGTGGAATTTAGTTGCTGCTATCTCTCCTTGGCTGATCGTTCCAGAAAGCCCTGACAAACACTTTGGAATTCCAGCTGCTATCAACTTTATAGAGAAGAGTTCAGTTCTCTCTCCCTTTCTAGTTGTTAGTAACTTAGTTTCATATCTCTCCACTCTCTGCCTTTCTCTCTGAACTTTTTTAAAGAGGGTAAGGAGAACTCTGACTATGACTAAGCACATTGTAAACAAATTCATAAACACCAAAACAAAGTCAGAAGAGATCCAGGAGCCTTCTTCCATAGCTCTTTGGAGTATTAATTTTATTATTTTTCTAGGCATTTAACTACATTTTTCAGGCTAGTTTAAAAGACTGCCAGCCTCCTAATTCCACTTTTCCAACTGGCCACATGTATGTAGTCATCTTTCCTCTGGCTCATGGATCCTCTCTGGGAGCTGTTAACTTCTCTTAGACTATGACAAAACATGATTTTTAGGAGTATGGATACATGCCTACCATGTTGGGCACCACTTATTGTTTTTAAAAATTATCTGTATTACCCATATTATCTGTAGGCCTGGCTAGCAATCAATCAGGACAAAGACACTTGTTATATTTTAAAATAGCCTTAGTTAACCTGGAGCAGATCAGATATCAATCTTCCAAACTACCTCCCATAGTAGGGCCTCAGGCATGGGATCTCTGTCTCAATCCCATGCCATCTATTTCTAATAACTTTTATCAAGCTATTTCCCATGTATAATCCCATATACTTGCTCATGTTTTTCACCTGGGCCAGATTCTCCATCCACGCCCACCATGTGTTTCTCCTCCATCTAACCCATGGCAGCCTTCTTCCCTTTACTTCAGGACTCCCTCTTTCTCCTCATGGTGGTCTTTTTTCTTCCCAGAATTCCTTCTTCTCCTAGCCCCACATATCTCCTACCCTGCCCAGGTGGGATAGATTTTTATTAAGCAAAAGGTTGGTCACAGAGACAGTAAGCATTAGTTAGCATCAAAATACATCAGATCATCTCCCAACACTAACTGAAACTTGATATGCCATCATTTGTTCCTATCCATTAGAGACCACCCCTTTTCTGAAGAGAAATTGAGGAAGAGTGAATGGAAGGGGTAAAGTGGGCCAAGGGACTGGAAAGAAAAGAAGGAGGAGACATTTCAGTTTAATTAATCAATGAATTAATTAAAAGCTCAGCTAAAGTCTTGAGAGAATAAATGGATGAACAAATATGGCATGTAATCCCAGAGATTTGTAGTCACCAGGGAACAGAAAGTGAGAACCCTTCCCAACTTATGGCAAGTTAGAACCCACCAGCAGTGTAAAAGTCTTCCCCAGGCCCTCAGTCCCCCATCTCCTGAGCATGCTCTATGTTCCAGCTCCCAGGCCCATTCCATTTCTGAGTCCCAATCTCCACATGCAATTCCAGAGGCTTTCAGGCATCAGTGACCATCAGAGCCAGGCAACAATCAGGAGTATCGAAGCCCCAGATCTACCTGAAATCCCAGATACTGGCAGCCATCAGATTCTACCAGATCTCCCTGTATCCTTTGAGGCCTGTTACTGTCTGAAACTATCAACTCTACCTGCAATCCCAGAGGCCTACTACTATCAGGGACCACCAGGCTTACTGACACCAAAGAAAACAAGATTTTCAGAGGTCAGCAATAGAACAAAACAACAAAACCCAGAGCCATATGGCTCCAGCAGAACCCAGCTATCCTACTACAGTAAGCCCTGTATATCCTGTCATACTCCAAGTGCAAGAAAATGATCTTAAATCTGATGTTATGAAAATAACAGAGAACCTAAAAGACAAAAATAAATCCCTCAAAAAATACAGAAAAACACAATCAAATGGGGAAAATAATTGAATAAATTCCTTAAAGAAATTGAGGAATGGGGCTGGAGAGATGGCTCAGTGGTTAAGAGTGCCACCTGCTCTTCTAGAGGTTCTCAGTTCAATTTTTAGCAACCACATTGTGTTTCATAACTATCTGTAATGGGATCTGATGTCCTCTTCTGGCCTGCAGGTGTACATGTAGGCAGAATCCTGTATACATAATAAAAAATAAATCTTTATGTAAAATAAGAAAGAAATGAAGGAAAATACAAACAGGAAAAAGAAATGACTAAAACTCTTCAAGACCTGAAAATGGAAATAGAAACAATAAAGAAAACAAAAACTGAGGAAATACTGGAGATGGAAAACTTGAGATAGAGAAGAGGAACTACTGACCAAACATCACCAACAGAATAGAAGAGAAAAAAGAGAGGATCTCAGGAATAGAAGATAGAATAGAAGAAATTGATATGTATGTCAAAGAAGATGCTAAAACTAAAAAGTTTCCAATATAAAACATCCAGGAAATTTGGTACATCATAAAAAACAAAAAACAAAACAAAACAAAACAAAAACCTAAGAATAATATGAAGAGGAGGATATTCCCATCTCTAAGGCCTAGAAAATATCTTCAACAAAATCATAGAAGAAAATTGCCCTAATCTAAAGAAATAGATGCCTACAAATATACAAGAAGTTTACGAAACACCAAATAGATTAGACCAAAAAAGAAAATCTTTTCACTACTCAAAATACTAAATGTATGGAATAAAGACAGACTATTAAAAGCTTCCAGGTATAAGGACCAAGTAACATATAAAGGCAGACCTGTTAGAATTACACCAGACTTTTGAACAGAAACATTATAAGCCAGAAGACACTGGGTAGATACTTTGCACACCATAAGAGACCACAGCTGTCAGCCCAGACTGCTATACCCAGCAAAATTTGTAATCACTATAGATGGAGAAAACAAAATATTATGCCACAAAACCAAATTTAAACACTATTTTTCCCTACCCATATCCCACATAGGCTACTAAAAGAAAAACACCAACACAAAGTAGTTGGACCCAAGAGAACACAGGATACAAATAATTTCACACAAGCACAAATGAAAGAAGGAAAACACACACACACACACACACATACACACACAAACACACACACACATACACACACAAACACACACACATTGCCACCACAAACATCAAAATAAGTTCAATCAACCATTGGTCATTAATATCTCTCAATGTCAAGAGACTCAATTTCCCAATAAAAAGACACAGGCTAACAGAGTGGATGAGAAGCAAGAACCACAATGTTCTGCATAAAACACACACCCACACCCACACCCACACACACACACACACACACACACACACCTCAACACTCAAGATAGACATTACTTCAAAGTAAAGAGGTGGAAAACAGTCCTCCAAGATAATAGACACAAGAAAGAAGCAGAAGTAGTCATTTTAATATATAATAAAATAAACTTTCAACAAAAAGTAGTCAAAAGGGATGGGAAAACTCACTTCATACTCATCAAAGGAAAAATCTGCCAGAAAGATATCTCAATTCTGAACATTTATGCCCCAAATGCAAGGGCACATGCATAAAAGAAAGAATAATAAAGCTTAAGTCACATATCAAATCTCACACATTAACAGTGTGAGACTTAAACACCCCACTATAACTAATGGACAAAGTCAACAAGACAGAAACTAAACAAAGAAATAATGTATCTGACATTATGGATCAAATGGACCTAATAGATATCTACAGAACATTTTACCAAAACAAAAAAGAATGAAGCTTCTTCTCAGTACCACACATAGCCTTCTCACAAATGACCATGTACTGCATTGCAAAGGAAGCCTAAACAGATACAAGAAGATTGAGTGAATCCCTTGTATGTTAATAGATCACAGGGAATTGAAGCTGGACCTCAACAGAAACATCAGAAAATCTACAAACTCATGAGAAATGAATAACTCTCTACTGAATGACAATTGGGTCAGGGACAAAACTAAAGCCTTCCTGGAACTCAATGAAAATGAAGGCACAACATACCCAAACTTATGAAACACAATGAAAGCTGTGCTAAGAGAGAAATTCATAGCATGAAGAACCTTCATAAAGAAATTAGAGAGATATTATATTAGCAACTTAACAACATACCTGAAAGCTCTAGGAGAAAAAGTAACAAACACACCAAAGAGAAGTAGATGGCAAGAAATAATCAAAATCAGGGCTGAAATAAATAAACTAAAAACAAAGAGAACAATAGAAAGAATCAAGGAAAGTAAACGCTGCTTCTTTGAAAAAATCAATAAGATAGAGAAACTATTAGCCTAAATAACTAAAAGACAGAGAGATAATATCCAAATTAACAAGATTAAAAATTCAAAGGGGAATATAACAACAGACATTGAATAAATCTGAAGAAACATTAGGTCTTTTTTTCAAAAGCCTATGCTCAAAAAACTTCAAAATTTAAGTGAAATGGTCAATTTTTTTATAACTCAATTTACCAAAATTAAACCAAGGTCATCTTAACAAGTTAAGTAAGCCTAAAATCCCTAAGGCAATAGAATCAGGCATTAAAAGTCTCTAAACCAAGAAAAGCACAGATTGTTTTAACATAGAATTGAATCAGACCTTCAAAGACTAGATAATACCAATATTCCTCAAACAATTCTACAAAATAAAGACAGAAGGAACATTGCCAAATTCATTATATGAAGCTAAAGAAACCTTAGTACCTAAAACCATACAAAGATTAAAAAAAAGAGAGAGAATTGCATATCAATATCCTGTATCAACACTGATGCAAAAATACTCACTAACATGCACACAAACTGAATTTAAGAATACATTTAAAAATCACCCACTATGGCCAAGTAGCCTTCATTCCAGGGATACAGGCATGGTTCAACATACAAAAATGCACCATATTAAGAAACTGAAAAGAAAAAAAAACCCATATGATCATCACATTAGATGCTGAAAAAGCTTTGACAAAATTCAATACTTCTTCATATTAAACGTCTTGGAGAGATCATGTATATAAGGCCCATACCTAAATATAATGAAAGCAGTATAGTCAACATCAAATTAAATGGAGAGAAACTTGAAGCAATTCCACTAAAATCAGGGACAAGACAAGGCTGTCTACTCTTTCCATATGTATTTAACATAGTCCTTGAAATTCTAGCTATAGCAATAAGAAAACTAAAGGAGATTAAGGCGATACAAAATGGAAAATGAAAGCTGAAAGTATATCTACTAGCAGATGATATGATACTATACATAAGAGATCCACAAAATTATACCAGAGAACCCCTACAGCTGATAAATGCATTCACCAAAGTGGTTGTATATAAAATTAACAACAACAACAAAAAGTACCCCTTCTTTACACAAATAATAAATGGGCTGAAAAAGAAGTTGGGAAAATAATACCAGTCACAATAGCTACATATAACATAAGATATATTGGTGTAACTAAGCAAGCAGGTGAAAGAACTAAGACAAAAACTTCCAGTCTCTGAAAGAAGAAATTGTAAAGATATCAGAAGATGGAAAGATCTTCAGTGCTCATTGAGTGAGTTAGGATTAACAGTAAAAATAGCCATCTAACTAAAAGCAATCTACAGATTTAATTCAAATCCCATCAAGATTTCAAGAAAATTCTTTAGAGAACTTGAAAGAACAACTCTCAACTTTATTAAAAACAAAACAAGTCAAAAATAGGATAGATAAAACAATGCTCTACAATAAAAGAACTTCTGGAAGTTATCAGCATCCTGGTTTTCAATTTGTACTACAACACAACAGTAATAAAACCTCATGGTAGTGGCATAAAAACAGGCAAGTTGATAATTTAATTAAATTGAAGACCCAGAAATAAACCCATACACCTACAGACACTTGATTTATAACAAAGGATCCAAAACCATACAATGAAAAAAAGAAAGTATTCAACTAATGGAGGTCTGCATGTAGAAGAATGCAAAGAGATCCATATTTATCACCTTGCACAAAATTAATTTCAAGTGGCTCAACGACATCAACATTAAACTGAATGGATAAATCTAATAGAAGAATAAATGGAGAATAGCCTTGAATGCATTGGTACAGGAGAAAACTTCCTGAATAGAACACCAACAGGTTAGGCACTAAAATAAACAGTTAATAAATGGGATCTCATAAAACAGCAAACAACGAACTTTCTGGAAGGCAAAGAACAGTGTCAATAGAACAAAATGCCAGCCTACAGAATGGGAAAATCTTCACCAACTCTATGTATGACAGAGGGCTAGTATCCAAAACAGATATAGGTCCTCAAGTAATTAAATACCAACAAACCAAATAATCCAATAAAAACCTAGATTTCTCAATAATGGAATCTCTAATGACTGAGAAGCACTTAAAGAAATGCTCAACATCCATAGGCATCAGGGAAATGCAAAATAAAATGATCTGAGTTTCCATCTTATACCTGTCAGAAGGTCTAAGATAAAAACTCAAGTGACAGCATATACTGGTGAGGATGTGGAGAAAGGGGACTGCAGCTTCATTGCTGGTGGGATGGCAAATTTGTGCAACTACTTTGGACATCAATAGGTTGCTTTCTCAGAAAATTTGGAATGATTCTATCTCAAGACCTAGTTGTGCTACTCTTGTGCATATCCTCAAAAGATGATCCACCATACTGAAAGGACATTTCTTCAACTATGTTCATAGCAGCGTTATTCGTTACAACTAAATACTGGAACCAATGTAGATGTTCTTCAACTGAAGAATGAATAAAAAATAATGTATATTTACACAATAGAATACTACTCATCTATTAAAAACAAGAAAATAATGAAATTTACAGCCAAATTGATGGAACTAGAAAAAATAATCCTGAGTGAGGTAACCCAGACCCAGAAAGAAAGACATGGTACATACTCACTTCTATTGGATATTAGCCATATAGCACAGGATAACCACACCACAATCCACATACCCAAAGAAGTAACAGTGAGGGAGGAAGCATGAATCCCACTCAGAAGTAGATGAAGAGAGTGGTCTGGGTGGGAAAGGGGGTGGGGGAGGGGGAAGCAAGGATAGGGACCATGTGTGGAAAAGTTGGGGTGTAAAGCCGCAGAGTTGAAAGAGAGAGGTAAAGCCAACAGATGGGTGAGGATTTCTGGGGCAAGCTGGAGACCTGTCTTGGGGTAGGCTCTTAGGAGGACATGGAGGTAACTCGGGCTGAGATTCTTACTAGTGGTAAATATTGAGACTGAAGGCATCCCTCCCTATAGCCAGGCATGGTTTCCAATGGAGGAAGGGGGACATCAACCCACCCACAAAAAATTTCACCACAAATTTACCCTGCCTAGAAGATGAGCAGGGATTGAGATGTAACAGACTTTGAGGAAATGGCCAACTAATGATTAAAACCCTCTCTGTGGGAGAGGCAATGACAATCATTATTAAAGATACTCTGCTATGCTTGCAGACATGAGCCAAGATAACTAACTGTCCTCTGAGAAGCTCCACCCAGCAGCAGATCAAAATAGATGCTGAGACCCATAGCCAAATATTAGCCGGAGATCTGGGAATCTTGTATAAGAGTTGCAGGAAGGATAGAGGGACCCAAAGGTGAGAAAAATGCCACAAGAAGACCAACAGAGTCAACTAACGTAGGCCTGTAGGGGCTCACAAACACTGAACCACCAACCTTAGTGCATGCATGCATGGATTAGCCCTAGACCCAGTACTTTTATGGAATTGATGGACAGCTCAGTCTTCATGTGAGTTCCTTAGCAACTGGAATGGAGACTAACATCCACATGGACACAGTTTCCTGCTATTGGATCACTTTTCTCTAGCTGGGCAGCTTTGTGTGGCCTCAGTGGAAGAAGACATGCTTAATTCTGATGAGACATGATGTGGCAGGGTAGGATGACACATGGTGCTGGGGTTACCTTCTCTAATAAGTGAGTAGAGGTATGGGTGAAGAGGGAAGGAGGGTAGGACTGAGAGGAGAAGAGTGAGGCAGATGCAATTATTATGTAAAGTGGGTAAATAAATAAATTAAAAAGAAAAATATGACATGCTTCAGTTAAATAATTGTTGTTTGAATTCAACTTTTATTTTAGTTTATAAAATAGTGTGGAATGGAGGGAAATCACAAGAAAGAATCAGAAGAGTGGAGAATACAAACAAGATTAGCCAGAATAACCAACTATGATGTTTTAGGGAAACATGAAGAAGAAGAATACATGCACAGGTAAATGAAAGTGAAATAATTGTCAAATAAATAACTTTTTGGTTTTTCACTATGTCAAAAAGTATTTGAATCGGAGATACACAAAGAATGAATTACATATAGTGGTTGTTTAAATTTTTCATGCTTGAAATGGATCCAATAATAAAGAGCTTTTAGTTATAAGCTGTTATATAGTTATATAGTATATGTCCTAGGAAGGGATTGACTAAATTCAAATGAAAGATAATATTATTGGAAGAGAAATGTTTGAAGAAACTGTGTTGAATGTTTCTGATATCAGAAAATACCAACAAGGATTGTGTACAATTTCTTCTACAGTGCTTTCCTTTCTGTAATTTTAATATTTATTTATTTGTCATGAGATACAACAATAAAGCTCATAATCCTTTAGGACACATCACTACCAACACTAAGTACAAGTACCTTAAACTTAGGTTTCCCAGACCTCAAAGCTGTAAGAAATAAATTTACCTTGCTTATATGTAATGTATGACATTTTGTGATACCAACATAAATATACTTCGATTCCCATACTCCACATATCCATCAAATCAGCTGGAGATTAAAAAAAAAACTCTACACTCCCGACTACCCTTGTATTTATCTGTCATGGAAGCAAGAGGTTTATTATGCCTTTCATTCTTCATAGAAATGCCATCACAATAAAAATCTCAGAATACCACAGTCAGTTGATGACTATAATTTTTATATGGCTTTGTACATTTCTTTTTTAACACCCCTGACACTATGTTTACATATATTCTAATTTTTTTTAACTGTGCTTTCTCAGCTAAGGAGCAGTCAGCAAGTTTCTCACACAGTTACCTCTTTACTATATTACTATAAATAAAATTCTTTTGTCCTCTGAAGTTTGTCTCACAACAAGTCTCCTCGGAGTAGTTTATATGTTTTTTTCTTATTCTTCATTGAAAATCGAATTTCTTATTAGACAACGAGGAATCCACATTGAGCATCATTCTTCCCTTCTCCTTACAGCATCCTTTCTCCAGCTCACATATCTACAACACTCTACAAACTCTGCTCACTTCAGTAGTCTATTGATGTCATATAACTCTATAATTTGGGCTACATATCCCTTTTAATTAATGTTCTATAAACAAACAATCATGAAACACTATTAAAATTTTAGTAATTAAAATGTCAAACATGACTAGATTATAACTGTTCTGAGGTTAGAGAAGTTTTATCTCTCCAGAAAAATCAGAAAAAGTACTAAATGGCATCGCACAGATTTATTTGGCACACAAAAGAATAATTTGTTAGACAGAAAAAGAAGTGTCAATATATCAAATATATCACAAGTCACAGAAAAAGAAATATGACTTAGCAAATGTAGAAAATAAAATATTTAAATATATATTGCTTAACTTACAACTATAGTGATGCCTACTTTTAATTGTCATCGAGAGAATGTCTAGATCAGATTGGCCTGTAGACATGTCTGTGAGGGATAGTCTTAATTGAGGTTAACAGATCCACCCACTTTAGGGTGCATAGTTCCCAGGCCATGAGTCCAAGATGATATAAAAGTTTGGAAAGTGATCTGAAGTCAGAATGCATGTATACATTTCCTTCCCTATCTTGACTCTGGACATAACTAATTGTTTCAAGTTCCTTTCTTGACTTCCCCACAATGATGGGTTTTGTATACAATCTGGATTTGTATAGTGAATATATTCATTCTTTATTACTTTGTTTTTGTCAAGGAATTTCTTTGCAAAAACAGAAATGAACTTAGAATAAAAACCAATAGCCAACTAACGATTGTAGCAAAGACTTGCAACTGTGGGGAAATTTTCCCAGAGGAAAAATTGCAATATATAGAGACATTTTTTAATGGTCAAAATCAAGAATGAGAAAAATAAAGACTTTTATTATCATCTAGTACATGAGGTTAACACAGAGAAGAACACACAACAAAAATATTCATCCCCAAATGTTTCTAGAACTAGGAAGATCTTTGTTGTCAAAAAATAAAGGAGACACACTGATTTCCTACTTCTTCAGAGTTTTAGCACATTTTATAAAAGAGAAATACCATGAAACTTTTTAAGAACCTAAATTAAAATCTCCTGAGGATTAAAGGATCTTTGGAATATAAAACAATAAAGTTCGCACTTGGAGTTTCCAGGATTTTAAAATTTCTTCCCTCATGGGAATGGAGAATGTAACTAAGAGTTTCACCTTAAGCTAAAATGTAGCAGAATTCATGATTTCTGGTTTCCATTTTTCTTTATGTGTTAAGGATCTTTTACCATAGAGGCTTTTCTCCTGAGCTTCCATTTGGAAGAAAAATGTTTCAAAACTGAGTGTACTACCACCAGTATTTATCTTCTTGTTTGCAAATTAATACCGTGGTCTGATAGTTTGAATTTTTCCACACCTGAGAGAAGACAAGTTTTGGGTTTGGCTATGACTAAAGATATTAGCATATAGTGTGATTGCTTTATCCTTTGCTACCTGTTTATTCAGCTATTCCCATTCACACAGTCTCCACGCATCCCCTTGTTTAAAAGCAGTGTATTGCCACTAGGGAGTCAAAACAAACAAGAAAAGGAAAGTCCTAGACTTCAGTTTGCCTTAACTATGGTAAAAGAGAAAAATTGGATATTTGATGAAAATATAACACATTTCAAGTATAAAATAAGTAAAAAATTATGATTATTATTTACCAAAGTTATAAAACTTATGACTGTACACAGATATAAGCTAAAACTCTGGGTAGTGTAGATAGATAATTTTAGAAAATGAATGAGATCAAATGATACATGAGGGCTGGAGAAAGCTCAGTAAACAAGAGCCCTGCTCTTCTAGAGAACTTGGTTTGATTCTGAGAACCCAGTTGTAGGCCAATCATATGTGATTTCAGTCCCAGGGGGTTCAATCATTTCTTCTGATCACCACTGGCATTTGGCACACACATGGTATGCATACATACATGTAGGCCAAACACTCATGCACATAAAATGAAATAAATAAATATTCAAAATAAAAATTTTAGATGATGACTGAGCTGAAAGCTGAGCTAAGAAAGGGGGAATTTGTCATTTCTGAGGGGTCCATCATGTACCAGATTCTTTGAAAGGCAGTATCATGGGCTCTCTCATTCATGGTAATATGAGGTGACACATTTATTCTTGATCTGCTATACTTGAGGATACAGAAATTAAGATAAATTGGTCAAGAGTACCTACTACAAAATAACAAGTAGACCTGTATCTGGGTGTATATATTATTTAAACAATCTCATATAGTTCCCACTCAGCCAAGAGGATTAAGGTTTAGATACTGAGTGTGTATCATATTTAAATTTTACCAGGCCTAGTACTCTGTCCTTTATCATTTGTACAATCCTCTAAAACTCCTCAAATATCCTATTCCCCTCAACTTGCCGCTTACTTCTAATGTGCTCTACCATGAAACTATCAATAGACAATGTTGACACAGGTAGATTCTCCATCAAAACTGTGAACAATATTGTTTCAGGATATCTGAACACACTGAGAACACTGAGATTGTGTTGTTTCCTGGAAAAACCTGTTTCTAGTTGGGTGATTTATCCTTAGCACACACCTTTAATCCAAGAGCTTTGTGTTTATTGTAAACAGGATTAAGTAAAATTATCCACAGGTTAGGAAGCAGAGCAAGGAACTGGTTGACAGGGAGTAAGCATAGGAAAAAGATTAGGGAGTAATAGGAAGTCAGGATAATGAATAGGTAGGTTTACAGGAAGTAGACATGAGAAACACTCAGTTTGAGGGTTTTTGAGATAATGTGGAGGAGGCTTCTTTATTTTGCAATATTGGTTGAGGAGGAAGGTCAATTGGGTGCTTCATCTGCCTCTATAAGCTAGCAGGTTTTACCTCTGGAATCTGGATCCCAAGTCTTTTTTGGTAAAATCAAATGACTGAGATTTTGTTAAAGACACTTGGCATTCCAATGTGTGGCACAACCACACAGACAGAGAAATCAGACCATCTGCAGAGAAACTAAGAAGACATCAGATTTCATAAGTCACCTGGGAAGTCCTCAATGAGAGAGTTAAGGATGGGAAATATTACAATATAAGGCATTAGGACACAGTCTAGTTCTACTTTAGATGGCTTGAAAATAGAAGCAGAAAGTGAAAAGCTAAACGACTTAACTGAAATTGGCTCAATACAAATTACAACTATTATAATTTTGGTATTTTATATTTTATCTTTAATAGACATAGTGGTTTTCTGTACCCTCTCAAAGAAAATAAAGTTTTAGAGAAACAGAAAACAATTGTGAAATGTGGTTTGATAAGATACAAGCCTTAGAGGAAAAATTAAAGAGACTTATAAGTGAAAATGAAAAAAACACTCAGAAACAAGCAGAAATTTAGAGAAGAACCTATCAGGGCACTGCATGATGAAACTGAAGAGAGTGGCCCAGGATTTTCAGAAAACCAACCTTAATGTATGCACTACTACACAAGTAGCACCAGGAAATGAAAGGTACCTCCAGGATGTGAACAAATTAAATGGACTCTTATAGACGGATTAAATCTGAGGATATTTAAGGAAGGGATCATTTTATATAGTTTACATTCATATGTGAAGCAGATATTAAATTCATGGGCAACTCAGAACAAAATTATCTCCCAAGGCTGAAAATATTAGGAAACAGCAATTTTGGGAGCTGGTCTTCAGCTACATTGATGAACATGGTGTAAAGAGGAAGTTAGGACAATAGAACAATAAAACACAACTAGATGTATTAATATTTTCCAGAATCAACTTATAGATGAAGATCAATATGCTGAGTTATAAAGACAGTCTAAATATGAGAATCACATCTTGGCATTATGCCATTTAGCAATTTTAAATGCTTGTGAAAAGGCTGAAGAACCAAGATAGAGGTCTGTGTAATTTACTAATATTGTGAAAGTCCCAAAGAAAACATTTACTGATTTTTTTCAAACATGGACTTCTGTTATAAAGTAGAGTAGTATAAAATTCAGAAGTGAGAGAAATATTAAATGAATCTCTGTCTTTGAAAAGTGCTAATTCAGAATACAAAAGGGTAGTTGGGCCTTTAAAAGTAAAATCAGCACCAATATCTGAATGGATTAGAAATACAGATGATATTGAATCTCATGTATATGATGCTACTCTGACAGGAGAAGTAATTTCTAAAAGTTTTAATCAATATATCAGATGTTTTACTTGTGTCAAGCAAGGTCATTTAAAAAGGGATTGTAAGCAAAACATTCCTAGAAAAAAATGTGGTTTTTTTTTTGTTGTTGTTGTTGTTGTTGTTCTTTGTTTGTTTTGTTTTTGTTTTTTCTAGAGATAGTCCAAAAACAAGGCTCCAGTCTTCTGGAGTAAGCAGAAAGTGCGGCAAAGTCCAGCATTGAACTAATGAATGCACATCAAAAAAGGACAGGGGCAAGGTAACCCTTTGCCAATAGGAATGCCTGAGGGTCCTCTGGAAGGCCCTGACATCAAACTTGATTTTGTCATTCCCTGTCAGCATCATAGAAACTCATCAACATAGCAATTAAAGAATTAGTGTCTGTTGTTTAAAAACAACATTGCTTTCAATGTAATCAGGGACAGAACAGCTTCAGTAGACAAAAGGAAATACCCGAAAGGGAGCAGAAAACAATAATTTGGTGAACTGCTATAAAAGATAAAAGACAAAAGCTAAAACTATAAATAAATGGCATTGAAATTGAAGATTTAGTAGACACAGAAGCAGAAGGAACAATAATTTCACCATATTAATATCTTCAGGAGGTAAATTTTCAAATTCTAGTGATTGGAACTTTATCTCAAGTAAAACAAAATGCTAGATGGAGCCAAGAGTTCAGGAAAAGTAGGGCAAATAAGAAAATGAAAGCCATAAGTGGTAAATATAGCCATGAATTTATGGGGACATGATTTGTTGCAGAATAACAGTGCTCCAATTTCAGAAACAAACCATAAAATGAAGAATGCTTCTGAGAAAAGTATTAAAAGGTATTATCAAGAACATTCACAAATCATACACGTTGTACATAAGCAGGGCACAAATTCTGTTGTTCTTTCAAAATTACCAACCGTCTTCTCTTTGATAAACCTGTGTGGGTGGAACAATGACCTATGAGAACAGAAAAATTACAGGCACTAGAACAGCTAGTACAGAAGCATCTAAATGCTCTACACATTGAAGAACCTACCAGCCCATGAAATTCCTCTGTGTTTATTATAAGAAAGAAATGAGAAAAATGGAGGATGTTAACTGATTTAAAAGCCATAAATAAGATGATTGAGCCAGCTGGGCAGAGGTGGCACACACCGTTAATCCCAGCACTTGGAAGGCAGAAGCAGGTGGATCTCTATGAGTTCAAGGCCAGCCTGGTCTACATAGTAGTCCTGGACCACCAGTGCTACATGAGAAACCCTGTCTTCAAAAACAAAACAAAAACAAACAAATAAAAAAAGATGATTCAGACAACGGGCTCTTTTAAGCCTGGAATCTCATTACTTTCTTTATTACCTAAGCCATGGCTTTTGATAGTAAATTATTTAAAAGACTGTTTTTTCACAATCTTTTTGCATGAACATGTAGGGACAGTTTGTTTTCTCAGAACCTACATATAGTAATAGTTCTCCAATAAAGAGAAATATTTGAAATGTCTTACTAAAAGGAGTGCTAAACAGCCCTACCTAGTTCCAATGTTATACAACAGCCTTTAAAAATAATTCATAAACCTTTCATCAATCTATAATTTACCATTATATGGATAGTATCTTACTTGCTGATTCACATACAAACACCTTAGAAAACATTTGATGATGTAAAAGAGAAGTTTACCTTCCTGGGAGTTAAAATTACTCCTGAAAAAATACAAAGAGGACATTTTATCAACTATCTAGGATATAAGATATGTTTAAAGAAACTTTGACCAGAGAAAGTACAAATTGGAAGAGACCAATTGAAAACTCTTAATGGTTTTCAAAAATCCTGGGAGATATTACCTGGATAAGGATTAACTACTTAAGCATTAAGTAATTTATTCCAAACATTACAAGGTGATATGACTTTAAATATTCCAAAAAAAAAAAAATTATGAGCTAAGGCTGAGACAGAATTAGTTCTGGTAGAAAAGAAATTATAGGATGTACATGTTGACAGCTTGCATCCAAAACTGAATTGTATTTCATTTAATTTTCCTTCTATTCATTCTCCCACAGGAATTCTTATGCAGAATAAAGACAATATTTTAAAATGCATATTTTTAGCACACAAATAGGCTAAAAAGTTAAACATCCATGTAGAAAATGATTCTTAATTGATTCTGAAATGAAAAAGAATTGGATTTCATCAATTAGGAGGAATAAACACAGCAGAAATGTGGTACCCTTTACCAATGTTGAAATTGTTCCATTATGTGTAGAAAATAAACACTGGCAATGAGCTTGCCCCATGCCTCTTTTGGCAGCTTCTGTGGAAACAGTGGACACCTTTGGGTTCACCATTGTGTTTTACCTAGTGAGAATTTCCATTAAGGTGACAAACACCACTTGAACGTAAAACTTTGGACTGGAAATTACTTAAGACATTCTAATTGCACAGTTCATAGGAGACTGACATGAACAGTTATAGAACTTTGAACTCCAACATACTTAATCCTAAAACTAAAACTGCCAAATAAAACCAAGCTGGATATTGTGAAAAGTAAATAGTTTTATTATATTAGAGCTAAAATCACCCCCTTTTTTTTTTTTTTTTTTGAAAAAAGGAGGAAAATGTTTTAGGATATTTGATCACACTATGAACCTGGATGTGAATTGCTTACTGTGGTATGGCTCAGCTCTAGCACACTCTTTTAATCCAAGAGTATTCTGCTTTTTGTAAACAGGATTAAATAAAGTCAACCAATCATCAAGAGGTGGAGCAAGCAACCAGTTGACAGGAAGTGACCATAGAAAAGAAATAGAGGGAGTCAGGAGCATGGATAGAGAGATGCACAAGAAGTAGAAGGAAGGGACATTCAGCTTGAGTGTTTTTGAACCTCTGTGGGCAAAGAGGCTTCCTTCTCTGTGAATGCTGGCTAAGGAGGAAGGTCACGTAGGTGCTTTCTCTGTTTCTCTGTGATAGCAGGCTTTAACATCAGCATCTGACTTCCATCTTTTCTTTTTTCTTTTTCTTTATCTCTCTCTCTCTCTCTTTCTTTCTTTCTTTTTTTCTTTGTTAGTAAAATTGAGTGATTGAGGTTTTGTTTAAAACAACAACATAAAATAGCTGTACTCAAAGGATAGTGTGCCTAGAATGATGGTCCTATCTTCTGCTAAATTCACTCCATGCTGGGCTGTAGCAGACTAGAAGGTAAGTCACAATCATTTATAACTTACAGGTTACCTGACTAGAAGCTACGAGCGAGCAGCACATAAGTCAGAGAAAGAAGAAAGGGACACAGAAAGAACCTGAGGAGAATGAAAACGTCACACTTTAATCTAGGGTGTTCATATCTGATGATATTTCCCACCACACATATAGGCTTCTTAAATGCAGCTGCATTTTGAATGCACTACTTCTAATGAAAACGGATTGGAACTGAAATGACCACAGAAAACATTCAGCAGTAGCAGACTATAAGAAACCAGCAGTTTGGAATCTCGGTAGTAGAATGGGCAATGAGTGTACACTAATGAGCTTAGGGGAGGAGGGACAGTAACAACAGCAAAAAACAATCCTTACATGTAGGTCAAGCTTTTATTTTTGGAGACTTGGGGAATTTAAAGTACTATCAAAAAGCTTTTAAAACTTCAATATTTTGTTATTTATCCTTAACTTAATAAACTGGACAAAAAATTTGCGCAAAGCATATGCTTAATAAATATTTGTTATATAAATGAGAAATGATGATAGAATAAATGATCATAAATCATTAGTATATTACAATTATAATAGGGCATAATATTACTAATGAAAAAGTGAATTATGCAGAAGTTTAGAGATATATAGAATGTTAAAAGTCAAACAGTAAAGAGAGATGACAGCACCATCTATGACATGAAAGCATGAAATAGCATGGCTTGTGGAGGGGAGATTTGAAAAACCAAAGGAGTGTTGTCAAAAAGTGAGGCATCAGGGATCAGCATGGAATCCTTGAGAAAGACATCATAACATGTTCTGCTAGGATTTGCCAAAGAAGGCAAAAGTGGGTGGATCTGGAGCTTGAACACAACCTGGTTTACATATTGAAGGACTAGAGACATGCCTCCTGTTTGAGCACTGTTTGCTCTTCCAGAGGCACAAAAAGCATGCTGAGCAACAGGCATTTTCTTGTGGGTGAAATGTGGCCTGCCAGAAAATAACATAGGAGCCAATGTATACCAAGTGCTTGAGGTGATTTGTGGTACAGAAAAGGAAAACCAGTTCCTTGTAGCTTCTTACAAAAGACAACATTTCATGGGGGCTGCTTATAGTTTCAGAAGTTTAGTGCATTATTATGGTGGAAAGCATGGCACCTTGCAGGAAGACATGGTGTTGCAGGAGCCAAGAGCTCTATATCTCTATCTGTAGGCAGCAGAGAAAGACTGTGTCACTGGGTTTAGACTGAGTTTTAGGAGACTTCAAGGACAGCCCCAACAGTGACACACTTCCTCCCGCAAGGCTACGACTGCTCCCACAAGGCCATATCTCCTAATAGTACCACTCCCTATGAGCCAAGCATTTGAACATGAGTCTATGGAGCCATAACTATTCAAACCACCGCAAGCCATGGGCAACAACACAGACTCTTACTGCTTCAGGGACACGGCACTAGACATGGCTCTCAGTGGCAACATAGGCTGTGATATTATAACCTCAAGTGGTATCCCAAACTACAGAGATCAGGCTCTTTTTCACCACCTTCCTGTCTTTACTTCTGCCTCCCTTCATAGTGCAAAAATCATTCCACTTCTCTTTCTCTTTTCTCTCTCCACAACAGACTTGATAATTTTAGTGGATCCTGCACCAAACAGTTGCAGGCTGGCCTCTAGGTGTCTTCTGCCCCACCCACACCATGAGGTGGTAGGCAAGCCTCTCCTGTGGATTATTTCTATTGTCTTAGAATATAATCACATTAGGGTTTTATTTCTTTCTTTATAATGTTTGTGTGTTAATTACTCCAACTCCACTCTTTCTTCCCTCTTTCTTTGCATTATTGTATAAGCTGTAGTATTTATGGTTCATGAGAATACTTATTGATAGTTTTTGGGGTAGTCATTTTAGTATGATATTATCTATGTTTTTAATTTTTGCTAATATTTATAAAGAAATCATGCTCATTATTTGTTTGTTGTATTCCTCATAAATGGAGTTAACTTTCTTACAAACAGAGTTAAAGTGATTTTTCTGAATTTATTGTTTTTATCATTTCTTTTTTTAAATGTTTTTAATTGAAACAATTACAATTACATCATTTTTTCTCACTCTCCTTTCCACTTATAGCCACTCCTTCAAGCCCCTCAAGCTCTCTTACGTCCCTCTACTATCAAATTGATAGATTCTTTTTCTTTGATTATTATTGGTTGTTCATTGCATTGTGGTCAGCTTGAAACTCTTCATAAAAGCAACAAAACTAGCTTAGCAATTTATATAAATATATTTGTACATAGACATACATAGTTTATTTCTTTTACTGTGGGATGTCAATCAGTTGACTTTAAAATGTTAAAGCATATTTGCAAATTGGAAAGAAAATGTGATATTATTCATTTATGTATTTTGTATATATAATATATTTCAAAGTTTTGATTGCTAGTATTTCATTAGAAAACTTTGGGTCTATCATTCTTTAAAGAAGGTTATGGTAGTGCATGGATCTTTTTGGAGAGGGAAAATTATACAAATTTCATGAGTGGACTGGGAACAGGTTGGGAAAGGAACAGGAAGGATCACATGTTGGATATGGAGGAAGAAGGTGCAGGGAGACACAACTGGAATTGGAAGACATTTTGGGTATGGTGTAGAAACCTAGCACAGTGGAAACATTTTGGAATCTAAGTGTGATACTAGTAAGGACTCCTAGTAATGAAGGATACAAAGTCTGAATTGGCCATCTTTTGTAGCCAGGCATAGCTTCCACTGGTGGGACTGGACTACATACTGCTGAGTTATGGCCATGAGGGTAACATGGGAATACCTAAACAACCCAGACTGATACTAGGGCAGAGAGTTTTTGCTCTCTGAAAAATGACAGCTGGGTCCCATTGCCTAGTGTACTATCTAATAACTAAACATAGAGGGGTAAAGCTACTGCCTACATGGAGCCTTCCACTCTATATTATAGCCTTTTTGGTGTGTGAAAGTACCCTGTAGGCTATGGAAAGAGAAACTTGTACACCAAACCCTAGGGTAAGATCAAACACTACTAACCAAAAATAATTTTAAAAAGTAATAAAATGAGTTCAAATGATATTCTTCTTTAATCATGGATTGGTGTCTGGTCAGGTTGTCATCAGAGAGCCTTCCTCCTGTAGCAAATGTGAGAATGTACAGAAACCCACAGCCAGACATTATACACAGAGAAAGCCTAAATCAGAGTTCTCCAGTGGGTCTCCCCATAGAGATCAGGGAACCTGATGGAAGGGGGAAGGAAAAGACACTAGGAGTCAGAGAGGATGGAGGACACTAGGAGAATATGGCCCATTGAATCAATTAAGCGATGTTCAGATGGGTTCATAGAGACTGAAGGCTAGCACATGGCCTGCAGGAGTCTGTGTCAGGCCATCTATGTCTGTGTTATAGCTGCTGGCTTGGTGTTAGACTTCCAACAGTCAGAGTGAGTGCATCTCTGACTCTTCTGCCTGCTTTTGAAACTTTTTTACTCCTCTTGGGTTGCCTTGTCCAACCTTGATATGAAGGCTTTCAATTTATCTTATTACAATTTGTTTTGTCCTGCTTGGCTGTTGACTTTTGGAGGCCTGTTCTTTTCTGAAAAGAAAATGGATGTAGCTGAGAAAAGATGTAGGAGGATCTAGGAAGAGTGGAGGGAAGGAAAACTGTGGTCAGTCATGACATAGTGTATAAGAGAAGAATATATATTTTAAAATGGTTTAAGAGAAAAAAATATATCTTCTCATTGGGAAATCTCAATTTTCAGGAATGTTAACAATGAACGTCTAATAGTTTCTTGTTTAAATAATAATAATAAAGATCAAAGCAGCAATTCAAAAATATCATAATGGAGAGATTATTATTTTTTAAACAGGGAGTTATTTAAAATTCATTGCTAAACTTCATGAAAATTGAGATTTCCTAGTTAGTTCCTTACTACTTAATTGAGACTTATTCTCATTTGATTGTAAACCACTCTGTGATCCACAATTCATTCATTTTTATTAATTTATTCAGATTACATCTCAATTGTTATCCAATCACTTGTATCCTCCTGACCCTCCCTCCCTCCCACTTTCACCCTATTCTCCTCCACTAGGTCTGTGACCAAGGTGGACCTCCTCCCCCACTGTATGATCATAGGCTATCAAGTCTCACTTTGGCAGCCTGCTTATTCTTTCTCTGAGTGCCACCAAGCCTCCCCACCAAAGGGAAGTGATCAAATATCGGGCACCAGAGTTCATGTCAGAATCATTCTCCTCTCTTCACATAACTGTGGAGAATGTTCTGTGCATTTGGCTAGATTAGAGTACGGATTCAATGTTTCCAATTTGTATTGTCCTTTGTTGGTGTAGTAGTTTGAGTAGGCACCCTGAACCCAGATCCACCTGCCAAGATTTTCTTCTTGTAGATTTCTAGGACCCTCTGTATCCTTCTATTTCCCCATTTATCCTATAATTCTTTTACCTAGATTCCCAGTAGGATGTCCTCACATATAGCTCAATCTCCTGGTAAATGAAGTCTTTTATGGGACCTGCCTTTTGGGCTAGTGTCCAATTATAAGTGAGTATATACCATATGAGTCTTTCTGCTTCTGGGTTAACTCACTCATTATGATCATTTCTAGCTCAATCCGTTTGTCCACAAGTTTCAGGATTTCCTTGTTTTTAATAGCTGAAAAAATATTCCATAGTGTAAATGTACCACAGTTTCTTTATCTATTCTTCAACTGAGTGACATTTAAGTTGTTTCCAGGTTCTGGCTATTATGAGTAAGTCTGCTATGAACATGGCTGAGCATGTGCTTTTGTTGTGAGGTGGAGCATCTTTTGGGTATATTCTAAGGAGTGGAATAACTGGGTCTTGAGGTAGCCATATTCCCAGTTTTCTGAGAAAGTGTCAGATAGTTTTCCAAAGCGGCTGTACAAGTTTGCATCCCTACAGGCGATGACTGAGTGTTCTTCTCTCTGCACATCCTCGCCAGCATGTGGTGTCACTTGAGTTTTTGATCTTAGCCATTCTGAGGGGTGTAAGATGCAATCTCAGAGTTGTTTTGATTTGCATTTCTCCAATGACTACAATTCAGTCTTATTGCTTCATATTTACTGTTTGTCTGGGGGCACGACCTCATTACCTCTAAGCTATGCATGAGAGTCATGTAATCATGGTCTGTAGAAACAAGACTCTATTTTGTTAAATTGATAAATTTCCCTGTTGTTTTCCATAGGGTTGTTGTTATTATTCTCATTGTTTCATCAGCATTAGAGAAAAGTATGCTAAAGTACTCTAGGTTTTGAATAAATCTGCCTTATTTTATTTCTGTCAAATTTTGCTTACTTAATGATTTTTACAGCTGTTTAACAAAAAAAAAAGTCATGTATCATATCACACTAGTTCCTTAATACTTCACAATTGTTATGTATCCTTAGTGCTTAAAATATAAGGAGAACATTCATATTCTTGTGGTTATATTTTCTAACCCTTTAGTTTATAAGACAGTTTTAATTTTTACTGAAAATAGCAGAGCCAGACAATGTACAAAAGAGCCACAAAATGCACCTACTTCATCGTTACACAAGGGAAGGAATGATTTCAACCAACTTAGAAGCTGTGCCTATCCTAGAATTGGTATCAGTCTTAATGAAGCTTTGCCTATAGCTGTTTTCTTCTAAGTTGAAATACTAATTGACATTCTGCATTCTGCATTTCTATCCCTTAAATCTTTGTAGGAAAAAAATAAAATGCAACATCTATCCATGCAAATTCTGATAAACAAATTACTTTCTTTTCCAAACATAAATTTCAGTGAGCTGATAATTTCATAACAGAAAACCAGAATGATTAAAGCAGTTCTCTACAATTATAAGAAGCTATATGCTATTTAGATATACATACAGCTTTGTCATTTTTTCATATCCTACTTTTATTTGCTAAATTAGAGAACTGAAGATAATTTCTAAAGGAAATGTATTTTGGCTGTAAATATAAAAATCATAACACATTCTAGGGATCAGAAAAATAATTTAAGTTTTAGAAACATCCTCAAATAGCTGAACAAAAATAGTGAAATATGTGGACAGCAAATTATTAGTTTCTTTGTTGAGAATCCAAAAATAAATTTGATCTCCCTGAGAAGACCTGATTCATTAAAGTATCTGAAGCAGAATGAACTGGTCAGTTTTGAGTTTTAAAGACTATTCCTGAAAGTTGTGTATCAGGCATTTTGTGTATGTGTGGGAACTTGATGAGCTCTTGGGACAGGTGTCCAGTGTCCAGAGAAGCATAGAGACTACTGCTAAATAAAAACAACTGCAGATTTAATAAGTATAAAATACATGAAAAAAAAACCCAGAGGAACACTGTAATGACAAGAGCGGTTCTGTGGCTGTAAAACTTCATGCTATCACTTCCATGTTTCATCCTGTTCTTCTGGGCAACATGAATCCATGTTTTCAGGCTTTAACACTTGTATTTGCTCTATAATAAAATGTCTATTGTTGCCTTTGAACCAAGAGTTATGGATTGCCTCTGCATAGAGAAAGTCCAAGTAGATATAAACTTAGAATGCTTCTATCTCAGCTCCCTGGGTGCTGGAGTAACATGTCTGCTCAGCACACCCAGCTACCTCTCCACTTTTCTATAGTGAGATTTCCAGTGTGGATTATTTCTAACTCCTTCTTCTTTCTAAAGGTCTATAACCAGTGAAATTTGTAGGTTTGTTTAACCTCCCTTGTTTGGTCCCTGATTATCATGCATTGTCTGCAAGCTGTTGGGACATAATAAGAAAAGTTTTCTAATTCTTTATCATGGCATTATTTCCACTAGTCATCTTTAGTTACGTCTCCAACTGAGGCAATTAATATACAATTACTATTTCTTTTTTATAAAATGTTCAATGATGCTGTTTAAATTGTAAGAGGCTTTATTAGTTTTGACAGCTTGTAACATTTTTCTCTCCATTCTTCCTACCCTAAAATAATCTTTTTATTGTTCTGCAAAGCTTGCTTACAAGTCATTCCACAACTTAAATTGCATGCCATAGGAACAAAATTTTAAAGGAAAACTACCTGATTGAAATTCTTTAAGATCACAGAATGAAAGCAAGAAATGTTAAAATACTGAATTACAATCTATTTGCATCATGAAACAAGGTTCATTAGCTTATTATGTATATATCTATGCATTTACTCATTCATTTGCTGAAATTTTCATGAAAATAAATTTTTAAGCAGAAAAGTGCTATGTACCCAACTTACTTTATTGCAGACATATCAACAGAATTCTAGTTACATTCCTAATTGAACTACATAGCAACTAAATAAATCAGCATTCATAACACAAAGACTCTCTCACCAAGTTCAACCCTAGAATATAACAGGTATTAGATTTTACCAAAAAACTGAGAACTGTATACAGGAACACTGTATCTACATCACATTCTTCCCTTAAACTCATCCCACACTCCCACACACTTCCAAATCCATGGTATTTTCTTTAATTAGGATTGTTATATAAAATACATATGTACATATATGTATAGCCACCTATGCACAACCTATTAGGTTAATTTAGCATTGCTTCTATGGATACTGATATGACAAGGAAAATTCACCCATGAAATCTCAACAATATGGCTACCTGAACAAGACTACACTGGTTCACTTGCCAATATATTCAGTGTAAATTCTGTGTAGCACCATCCTAGATGAAGAGCTACATATGTAGAACGAGAAAGAATATTAAAAGCTTCAATAGAAAAATACACAGAAATATGTAATGGCAGACATATAAGAATTGCACATAACTTCTCAATGGAGACTCAAAGCACTACAAGAATTACATCTGACTTCTCAACAGAGACTCTAAAAGATAAAAGGGACTGGATAGATTCTTACAGGTTCTAAGAGACCACATATACCAACCTAGACTACTGTACCCAGAAATAAGGCAATATACCTAAGGAAACTTGATTTCTGACAAAGAAGCTAAAACTATACAATGAAAAAAAAAAAAAAAGAAACCATCTTCAACAAATTGTGCTGGACTAAGTGGATATAAAAGAATGCAAATAGATCCACATTTATCACTCTGCACAAACTCAAGTCCAAGTGGGTGAAAGACCTCAACCTAAACCCAGAACACTAATTCTAGTAGAAGAGAATGTGAGAAAGAGCCTTGAACTCATTGACACAGGAGACAGCTTCCTGAACGGAACACCAACGGCTCAAGCACTTAGATCAACAATTCACAAGGAGAACTCACGAAACTGAAAAGCTACTGTAAGGCAGGGACAATGTCAATAGAAGAAAATGGCAGCCAACAGATTGGAAAAGATCCCCAATTCTACAGCTGACAGATGACTAATATCCAAAATATATAAATAACTCAAGAAATTAAATACCAGCGAACCAGAGCTAAGTGGAGAATTCTCAATAGAGGAATCTCTAATTGCTAAAAAGCATTTAAAGTAATGTTCAAAATCTTTAGTTACCAGGGAAATGTAAGTCAAATGATCTGAGATTCCATCTTACTCCCATAAAAATGGCTAACATAAAAATCTCAAGAGAAAGCACATGCTCATGAGGATATGGAGCAAAGGAGAAACCCCTTAAGGGCTGGTGGGAGTGCAAACTTTTGCAACCACTTTGGAAGTGAGTCTGTGGGTTTCTACTAAAATCGGGAATAGATCTATCTCAAGACCCAGCTATACGACTCCTGGGCCTAAAAAGATTCTCCATCATACTGCAAGGACACATGCTCACCTATGTTCATAGCAGCTTCTTTGTAATAATCAGAAACTGGAAATAACCTAAAGGTTCCTCAACTGAAGAAATGGATAAAGAAAATGTGTTATATTTATGGAATGAAATACTACTCAGTTATTTTTTTAAAAGGCATCATGCAATAGGTAGGCAAATGCATAGAATGAGGAAAGATCATCCTATGTGAGATAACCCAGACCCAGAAAGACATGTATGGTATGTACTCACTTATAAGTGGATGTTAGCCATAAAATAAAGGATAACTATGGAACAATACGCATACCCACATAAGCTAAGGAGTTCCCAAGGGAGGATGCTTGAATTTCACACAAAAATTGAAATAAAATAGACAGCTGAAGTAGATAGAGACAGGCATCTGATTGGGAGAGGTGGTGGAGTGAGTAACAGGGATGGGGATAAGGTGTGGGTAGAATGTGGCAGGTTGGGGAAGGATCAGGAAGAAGAACAGAATTTGGTAGGTGGTCATCTCTGGGACAGGGGACACTCCTGGAAATCTGTGGGGGTGACCCTTACTGAACTACTAGAAGTGGGGGATATGGAGCTTTAAGTCACCACTCATACTGGAGAGAGAGTGACTCCTACCCACTAATAAAACCTTCAATCCAAAATTGTTCTTGCCTGCGAGAAATGTAGGGATAAACATGGAGCATAGGTTGAGGGAATGGCAAACCAATGACTGGCCCAGCTTAAGACTCACCCCATGGTACAGAGCCAATACCCCCACCCAGACACTATTAATGATTCACTGCTATGCTTGCAGACAGGGGCCTAGGATAACTGTTTTTTAAGATGCTTCATTTAGTAGGTTTTGGAAACCAATGCAGAGACTCACAGCCAAACAATAGGCTGAGCTTGGGGCGTTTGGTAGAAGGGTGGGAAGAAAGACTGGAGGAGCCAGAGAGGTCAAGGAAACCACAAGAATACCCAGAGAGTACACTAAGTTGGTCTTATTGGCAATCACAAATGCCTAACTATCACCCAAAATGCATGCCTGGGCTGGACTTAGACTCCATACAAATATGTAAGAAAAGTACAGCGTGGTCATGATGTGGATCCCCTAACAATGGGAATAGGGGCTATCTACGACTTTGTTGCCTGCCTTTGGGTTTCTTTCTACTAACTGGCCTGTCTGGTCTTTCCTCAGTGGAAAAATATGTGCTTAGTCCTGCTTCAGTTGAGGTGCCAGGGTTGCTTGGTTCCCATGAGGGATTTCCCCTTCTTTGAGAAGAAGGAAATGGAGGGATTGGGGAGGAGGCATGATGGTGGGACTGGGAGGAGAGGAGGGAAAGGGCTGGGATCAGTCTGTAAAGTGATAAATAAATAAATAAATAAATAAATAAATAAATAAATAAATAAAATAAAATAAATCAAGAAATTGCATAGCAGGCAAATGCATGCAACTAGAAACGATCATCCTCTGTGAAGTAATCCAAATCAAGAAAAACAAATATGGCATGTAGTCACTTATAACTAAATTCCAGTTACTAAGTAAATTATAATCAAGTTTCCATCCACAGGGTGGTTTTCCTAACAACACTGAGAGTTTAGGTAAAGGGGATGGCTATAATGTAGAACTTGGATCTCCCTTGAAGGAAAAACAATATATTTTGTAGGTTGACTAGGAATGAGTAGGAGAGAACAGTAGGGATCAGATGTAGAGGGAATAGAACAAGAGAGTATAGGGACACACAACTGAATTGAAGAACATTTGGTGAATAATATGAAAACTCATTGCAATGGAAAGTTTATGGAATCTGTGGTAGTGATCCTATTAATAAAATATATTGCATCCAGGCAAGTCTTCCAGTGGTAGGATTGTCTACATTGGCTGCAAAGCATGTTTGGAGATCCCTAAACAACCCAGGCTGATACTCTGACAGAAGGTCACTCTGAAAATCTGACAGTGGGGCCCTATTACCTAGAACAACTTCCACACAGCTCATTGAATGTAGGTAGATTGAACTGGTACCTGCAAAAAGTTTTCACCACTTCTTTCTAGTCTCTTTGGAATGAGAAGGTGCTCTGCAGACTATATGGAATGAGGAACTTGGCCAGCAACCTTAGGGATGTAACAAGCACAGCTGTCAAAAAAAAAATAATGAAATGAGTTCTAATGTTATTGCGCTATACTCACAGATCATTATCTTGTCCAGTCATCATTAGAGAAGCTTCTTCCTGCAGCAGATGGGAGAGGGTGAAGAGCTCCACAGCCAGACATTATACACAGAAATAGTCTAAATTGGATGTCTCCATCACATCCTTCCCCCCAGAAATCAGGGCACTCCTGGAAGACACCAGAATGTAGGAGTCAGAGGAGACAGAGGACAGCAGGAGAACGTGGCCCATGGAACCAACTATGAAGGGATCACATGAGGTCATAGAGACTGAAAGGGAAAGCAGGGCCTTCAGGGGTCTGCACAGCTCCTCTTGAGAGCAGTTGCATATCTGATTCTTTTTCCTTGCTCTTGAAACTTTTTTCTCCTACTAGGTTGTCTTGTCCAGACTTAATATGAAGGCTTTTATTTTGTCTTACTGCATCTTGTTTTGTTCTGCTTGCTATCATGTTTTGGAGTCCTATTCTTTTCTGAAAGGGAAATGGAGGGGCAGTGGATCCTGTGTAGAGGAAAGAAGTAGGAGAACTATGAGGAGTTAAAATATGAGATTCTATGTTTGGAGTGTATTATATCAGAATAGAATCTATTTTCAATTTAAAAAAAGAAGAACACTTTTTTTCTAGAATTAATTCATTGTTTATGTTTTTTCCTTATGCCCATTATTTTCATCTACTTACTTATATGATTTAATGTATTTATTAAGAAATCTACAATTGGCAAATGAAAGTAAACATTCAACATCCTTGGGCCTCTTCTGTGAAACCAAAATCATAAAAGTGAAAACTAAGCCTTCACAAGTCTGAAGCATGAAGAAAATCCTGAGTGTTAGGTTTTAATCAGCTAGAATTTTTAGAGACAGGTGCTATTCTTCCCCATCATTTCACATTGACACCAAGGCTTACACTTGCCACTTTGTGGCCATCCACAGCTATTTAATAAAGAGAAATCCTCATATTTTTTGAACAAGAAAAAAAAGCAATAAATCACATGACAATGAGCTTGGATACTCATGAGAACACAAGTGTACTACTCAGATTACAGTGATCTTGAATTGATCACATTTCTCTAGAAGGACATGAACTCAAAAATAGAAAAAAAATCTTTGTATGGAGACCAATTCTCATCTGACCATCATCCTCCTAGGCAACAGACCCATGAGGATAAAAGTACCTTTGGCCCCAAATATAATTGCAAATGTTATATTTAAGTGAATCAATCCACTTGGGCTACTATCCCAAAACTCAAGCATGAAACTTGCAAGTAATGATTCCTTTCCCCCTTCTCTGTGCTAAATGATTCCACTATTCAAAATCTTCCAGAGGCAACACCACTTTTAAGAATGGCCAATGATTATTCAAAAGAATCAAGAAAACCATAACATAAATCATATATTCATTTCTCTTACAAGCATATTTTAAATGTATCATGTTCTTTCACAAACGACCTGCTCTAGTATAGCTGGTGTCATACTCCTGTGATGCTACCACTTGGAAGGTGAAGTCAGAAGGAAAAGAAGTTCAAGGTCAACCTATGCTATATAGTGAGTCTGATCCTATTCTGACCCATATGAGATCCTGTGTCCAAATCAAAGAAACAAAGCAACAAAAACAAAGCAAACAAAAAAAAAAAAAAACACAACAGACATTATCTTGATTAAATTGATAAAATATGGAATTTAAATATGAGTCCTTAATAAATGAACTGGAACTAGAAAACAAGAGAGTTCAGAAACTGAGATGATGATAAAATCTGGATCCCTAGAACTGAGAAGCTTGAAACAGTATGGTCATAAATGAGGCCAACTAGGGATATTAGCAAAACCTTCTTGGGAGAAAATAAGTTCAGGTTTCAATTTAAGTTTCATATATATATATGCTTACTATTTTTTTTAGTCATCACAATAAATCATATAAGGAGTAGGAAACAAAGAATTTCACCATAGAATTACTTCCAGAAATACTCTAGCCACGTTCTTTGCTTTCTATTTGTCTCATCTGCATATGACTGTTGTCTGTATCTAAATCCAAAACTTTGGCTTCTGAATGATCTTGTATCCCTCCAAGCAGATGACCTTGAATCTGAGGAATGTATGTTCACAGCTTTAGATAACCTCCAGTGTAAGTATGATCAAGCTTCAGTGAGGAGCATTCTGCCTTACTTTGATTTATGCAACAGTTTACACTAAAAGCATTGCTGAATTGACAATGACTGGTTTATAATTACTCTGGACCATCTTGACACTACTATGTCAAGCTCAGTATAAAGCCACTGGGATCCTGGAACTCCACTGACTAAGATATTGTGAGGCAAATCAATATCTTCACTGTATTTACTCATATCTATTGTTAATAATCTTAGATAAATATGCCATTACCAAATGTAAAACATAAGCTTCTCTATATTAACTGGTGATGTGTGCCTGACTACTGTTTTCAACCTTCTAGTTTAATTTAATATGCCTTAATTGCTCATCTAGTGGCCAATCTTGCCCTCTGCAACGTCATTTCAACAGTTGTAATTCTCTCAACACCTAGATGTGATCCTGTGGAAGGTAATCCCTATAGTGGCTACTTTCATTTACTTGCAACTCATTATCATGACCAACATCTGATTTGATGGAAGAAAGTAGTTTCTCAATTGAGGTCTCTTCTTCTCAGCTAGTTTGTGCCAAGTTGACAATTAAAGCTAATCATCTCTCCCTCCATCTTAAAACTCACACAATTAACTTGAGGACATAGCTGTTTCCTCACTAATTTATTCCTTCATTTACCTTTACTGACGATCTGTTAATAAAGAACAATGCAATGCAGTTTACTTCAAAGCTCTTGGCTATGTTTCTCTGTGGATCTTACAGATAAGTAGGTCATTGTAGTCTAGAATATAAGTGAACTAAAATAAAAAACAAATGAACAGCCAAACAAAACCTTAAACACCAAGAAAACAAACAATCTAATTAAATGTTGGTGATGCATGGTCTGCATTGATGTCCGTGATTCATGTTATCATCAAAAAACAATATAGATACCGTTAGTCTGGAATTTTTGCTGTGTGTTGATCATGGTGATGTCCATGGGCCATGCTGTTTTTGAGGGCCATATTGATGTGAGTGGCCTTCATTGTCACCTCGGTCCATGATATTTTGAGTCCTGTGCTGCCTCTGAGGACCATGTTGATGCCAATATTCTGTCTGGCCACTGGAGAACATGGTGAAGTCTTCGACACATGCTTATGCCAGAGACCATATGGATGTACAACATCCATGGTTTAGCTGACAATAAATGGCAAGAAAGCTACTTTTGACAAGGTATTGATGACCACAGACTCACATATAAGAAAGAGGGACATACAAAGCTTCTGAGAAACTGCTACCTCCACCTCCAACCTACAAAAGTGACAGCCAAGACAGAAAGCCACCAATAAGAACTCTTTAATATTGTGATAAGGATGCTTATGTGATGTCATCTTGGTTGCCTCATATTTGATCATGTCCCCTGGAGGGGGAGACCTGGTGGCACTCAGAGGAAGGATAGCAGGTTACCAAGAAGAGACTTGATACCCTATGAGCATATACAGGGGGAGGAAATCCCCCTCAGGAACAGTCATAGGGGAGAGGGATAAGGGGAAAATGGGAGGGAGAGAATAATGGGAGAATACAAGGGATGAGATAACCATTGAGATGTAACAAGAATAAATTAATAAAAAAGTAAAAAAAAAAAAAAAGGATGCTTATGTGTAGCTTTCCACTTTGTTGGCTTCTAGCAGGGTATGTCTGGGGAAGGACTCAGTTTTCTTTAAGGAGATGGCCACCAGAGAGCTGACCATGCTCCACTGAGTATATGGAAAACACAAATTGAACATAATTTGTTTCTTTTTTTTTCTTTCTTTCTTTCTTTTTTTTTTTTCTTTCTTTTTGTTGTTGTTGTTGTTGTTGAGAAGTCCCACATGAGGGGAGCAGATCTGGGAGAACATGGAAGCGGTGATGCTGGGGGCTCATGATGTGAAATTCCTAAATAAGCAACAGAAGTATTATATAATAAAGAAGGAAAGGAAGGAAGGAAGGAAGGAAGGAAGAAAGAAACAAAGAAACAAAGAAAAAAATACTAAAACCAAAACAAACCAACTAAGTAAACAAACAAAAACTTAGTACTGAACAGTGTTCTCAGAAAATGAATTATAAAAGGATTTTCAAACTATTTACCATTCATAGATATCAGAGAAATGCGATGTACAGCTACATTAACTACATTGAAAATTTATATTATTCCAGTGAGCATAAAAAAATGAAAATTGAAAAAACAAACCATGGCTGTGCATTTTGTCTTCAAATATGTTCACAATGTTATACTATCTCTTTCCCTCCTTTTACTTATTTTTATTGGAGTCCACCTGTTTTTATTTTATATTGAAGTCAATCTGAATTATTTTTCATTGAACTGACATCCTGATCAGGTAAGGGAGAGGGAGAGGGAGAGGGAGAGAGAGACTGACAGACAGACAGACAGACAGACAGACAGACAGAGACAGAGACACAGAGACAGAGACAGAGACAGAGAAACAGAGAGACAGAGACACATAGAGAGAGACAGAGAAACAGAGAAACAGGGACAGACTGATGAGTAACTCTGGCTGGCTTGAAACCTGCTATGTAGAACAGGCTGACCTTGAACTCATAGAAGATCCACCTTCTTCTGCCTCCACAGTTGCTCCTAAACACGTAAATAAAATCAAAGGAAGGTGGAACATGTTCAAAATTATACCAGAATCTACACACACACACATACACAAACACATACAGAGAGATAGAGAGACAGAGACAGAGACAGAGAGAGACAGAGAGAGAGAGAGTGCAGTGAATCCTTACAATAAGTACTTTAAACATTTGTGTGGTATTAAATTGGTCATATGTGTAATATGACAACTAGTAACATTGAAGTCACTCATTCATGTGTGGAAACAAGGACACAAATGGCAGCTGATTTGATTATTGCCTTGCTACTTCCAGACATCTGTGGACAGATTGCCCTCACAATGTGAAAGAATGTGACTTTCACAGCAAGTGGTCAGAAAAAGCTTATCAATCATCTCAGAAAGCAAAGGGGAGAAAACAGACAGACAGTATGAAAGGGATTCTCAACTGGAGTCCACTTTGGGTTCAGTTGCTTTTTCAGCGTTTCTCTCCCTCTTTGAACAGAGTTGGAAGTGTGACATTTTAAAATCAGTTTTTATAGAAACAAATGTCAGGAGAGGTGACTCATCCTAATATGTCTAAAAATAAACCCAGGTTGTCAAAGAAATCAAAACTTTGCCCTCAAGCTTAGCCAGTGAGAGAGGAAGAGTCTTCCTACTGTGGGCTGTGCAGCTGCCAGAGGTAACCCCAGAAGCTGAGGGCCGTGGAACTGGGAAAGCTGAAGATGAAGGGCATATGGAACTTGTGGGGTTTACTTTATTTAACTGCAAAGTGGCCCTCAGGAAATGAACTATATTGAGAAGGTGAGAAACTACGTTTCTGTTTCAAATTAGGTCCAAGATAGGCCTCCTAAGGGAATGCTTTCCTCGGTTAGATTTTAAGCGCAGCTTCTTCAGCTTTAGAGAGTGACTGTGTGGTAATGAGCACCCACAGTGATCTGAATTTGGGGCTGTGAGATCTCTATTAACATCAGGGATATGTTGGTTCCCTGTGATATCCATGTGGGTCCTCATGTACTCTGCAGTGTCAAATGAAAATTGAGTATCAGCCCAAGGGAAAGAAAAGCCTTGTTTGACTTATTTTCATATTATTTCTCTGTAGCTCTCTCTCCCATCTCAAAGACCATTCTTATAGCTTGTCTGTGCATTTTTGCACACTGAAACTAAATGATATGCTGAAGTACAGAGAAGTTTCTCCATGTCACTCTCACATCTCACCACCGCAATGAATCCTAAGGGGCAAGCACAGGAATTTACTGTTTTGTTAGCCTCTCCAAGACATTCCACGGGTAAGCAAGGGTGAAGTAGAAGTTGTAATAGTTAGCTTTAGTTGTCCACTTGACGCAACTTAAGATCATCTGGAAGAAAGTCTTAATGAAGGGAGGTTTATGTTGGCAGTGGTTATGTCCATGGGGAGTTTTCTTAATTAAGTCAATGGATGTGGGTACCACCATTCCCTATCCAGGGTGTCCTAAACTGTGCATTTGTGGAGAACAAGAAAGAAGCCTAATGAGATTACTTCTGTCTGTTCTCTGCTGTGCATGTGATATGATTCCTTGTTTGAAGTTTCTACTTTGACTTCCACACAACAATGGACTATAACCTAGCATTATAAATTGTAATAAATTACTTTCTCTCCTATGTTGCTTTTTGTAGGGATGTTTAACCAGAGCAAAAGACTAAAACTAGGAAAAAAGATAATGGTTTATTTTTTTTAATTTCCCAAAATGTTCAAGGTTAGGAGTTAATAAAACAGTAAAGTTTGCTTTGTAGGATCTGAGTTGGATGCTCAAAGTCAATGGGAAGAAGCCAGGCATGAAGAAAGGAGTTTGCAATACCAACACAGAGGAGATAGAAACTTTCTTACCAGTAAACTGACTCTATTTGGTGTCTTCCAGGTGAGTGAGAGACCTTGCTATAATTAAGCAAAATGTAGAAAGTGCTGAAGAGTAATAGGCAGGTTGTCTTTTAGCTTCAAGAGACATGTAAACACAGGGGAACATATACCTGTAAACACACACACACACACACCACACTTCAATTTATTTTTATATTGCTGTGACATAATACTCTTGTTTTTTTGAACTTAAATTTATTTTTAAATTTTTATTCACTTTACATCCTAATTATAACCCCCTCCTCATCTCCTCCTTGTCACAGTCCCATCCTCCCTATTTATTTCCCCCATGCCCCTCACCTAGTCCTCAGAGAGAGGGAATTCTCTGCTATCAACTGACCCCAGCCTACCAAGTCTCATTAGGACTGCCTGCATCCTCTTCTTCTGTGGGCACACTGCCAAGGGAAAGTGATCAAAGAGCAGACAACAGAGTCCATGACAGGGACAGCCCCTGCTCTCCTTATTGGCTACATATGAGCGGGAGCCTAGGTCCTCTAGACGCATGGTCCTGATTTGGTGCATCAGTATTTGCCAGCTCCCCTGGGCCCAGATCTGTTAGCTCTGTTGGTCTTCTTGTGGAGCTCCTGTCACCTCCAGGTCCTATCTCTCCACTCTTTCTTAAGACTACATGCCCTCTGCCAAGTGCTTAGCTGTGAGACTCAGCTTCTGCTTAGATCTACAGCTGAGTGGACTCTTTCAGAGGACCTCTATGGTAAACTCCCTTCCTGTTCTTCTTCAACTGAATCCAGGATCTATTCTACTTCCATATTAAAACTGCCTAGAGAACTACATAGAAAAACAAAACAAAATAATCCTAAGCATAGTGCTTGCTGGCAAGACAATAGTGAGCTGTAACTGAGTAAGGGAAAGAAACAAAGCAAAGAACAATAAATGAAGGTACCCCTTTTTCCCTTTGGTCCTTCACACTCATATGCATGTAACATACACAGAATTATATACACAGGTGTGTGTGTGTGTGTGTGTGTGTGTGTGTGTGTGTGTGTGTGTGAGTGTGCGTGCGTGCTCATGGGTATGCGCATGTGCACGTGTGATCCTGTAAAACTTGAGAGATGTTTTTAATTTGTAGGTTACAAACAAAATATCATTTAAAACAATGGTTGAATATTTTACTAGGATGGTACCAGAGCTCCCCAATTGAGCAAGGAGAACCACAGTTGTTATTCTTTCTAAAAAAAACTCCCAGGGCTTATTATTTTTTGTTTGTTTTTTTTTGTTTGTTTGTTTGGTTTTGGTTTTATTTTTTTGAGATAGGGTTTAGTTATATAGCCTTGGCTCTCTTGGTGTTGCTTTGTAGACCAGACTGGTCTCGAACTCACAGAGATTCACCTGCTTCTGCCTGCCAAGTTCTGGGATTAAAGATGTAAGCTATCACACATGACTATTTTTAACCTAACTAGTTAGACTGGTTTTACATTCTCCACCTTGATAGCATAGTCATACTCCATGTTAGAATATCCTGAGCAAGAATTCTAGAATTGGGTTTTAAATTTTTTGAATAGTTTCAATGTGTAGCAAAATTTACTACTACATGACTTTTATCTAATAACCTAGAGGGCTAGTCAAACAAAGATTGATGGGTTCCACATCTAGACTTCTAATTGAGCAGTTATGGTTGCTGTGGACCCTAAGAACTGCCATTTTCAACAGCCTCCATGTACAGAGATCATCAAATATAATCATGTAAGTGCCAATAATGAAATTCATCTTTCTTTTGGAATTTTATATATTTTTTTTTTGCACCACGAGATATAGATAAGACTATTTCTTAGCTCTATCATTTGTGCGGACCCCAAATTTATAAGTAAAAAATCTATTAAAGACAGGATGAAAAAGATATTTTGTTATATTCACTTGAGTTCAATTTCTAGCACACATTGTCACACATATCACAGTCACCTGTAACTACAGTTCCATGTAACCTGACATGCACAAACCACCACCATATTCATAGTATAAAATATATAAAAAAATATTTTTAAATGCAGAGTTGAAACAGCAATTTTAAAAAATTGCTGACTTAAACCACCAGAAGCATGTTAGAATATTTAAAAAATTTTTATTATAATTTATTCAGATTGCATCCCAATTGTTTTCCCCTCACTTGTATCTTCCTATTCTCACCTTCCCTCTCTGTTCTGTCCTATTCACCTCTCCTAGACCTCTGACAGAAGGCGACATCCTCCCCACCCCATTTGACCTATCAGGTCTCATCCATATAACCTGGATCCCCTTCCTCTGTGTGCCTTTGCTGCCTCCCCATCACAGGGAAGTGATCAAATTGGGGGCACCAGAGTTCATGTCAGGGGCAGTCCTGGCTCTCCCCATAGCTTTGGAGAATAAGCTGTCCATTGGCTATATCTGAAGAGGGGGTCTAGGTTCATTGCGTGCATTGATCATGGTTGGTGCAACAGTTTGTGCAGCCCCTGACTGGATCCAGATCTCCTACCCTTGATGATCTCTTTATGGGGGGTCCTAAACCTTCTGAGTCCTTCTATCACCCACTCTTCCATACCACTCTCAGTGCTTTGCCCAGAGTCTCAGCATCTGTCCTGATGCCCCTCTGAGTGTGGTCTGATATCCACTTATAAGTGAGTATGTACCATGCCTGTCTTTCTGGCTCTGGATTAACTCACTGAGGATGACGATCATTTCTAGTTCCATCTATTTGTCTGCAAATTTCAAGATTTTCTTAATAGTTGACAAGTATTCCATTGTGTAAATGTACCGCAGTTTATCTATTCTTCTTTGAAGGACATCTTGGTTGTTTCCAGATTCTGGCTATTATGAATAAAACTTCTATGAACATAGTTGAACAAGTGACCTTGACATATGGTGGAGCTTATTTTGGGTATATGCCCAAGAGTGGTGTAATTGGGTGTCAGGTCCCAGCCTACAGGACAAATCGAATCAGGGTTCACATGAAAGAGGGAGTGGGGATTGAGTGGGATACACAGACATGAGAAATAACACATCAAGTCAGAAAATTTCTGATCAAGATTCTCCTTTAATGCAGATGAGTAAGACTTTATATAGTAAGGTCAATAGGATCTATTCTGATCCCTCTCTCCCTAGCTCCCAAGGCAAGAGGAACACAACAGTCTTAATAGCTCTCTGTAAGAACTTCCTTAACCCTCCAGGTGTTTCTCAGTAGGGATTTTCCTACTTTTTTCAAAGGTAAATAGTCCAAGGATGGCCTGGAACACAAAGACCACCTCCAGCAGAGATCAGCATCTGGAAGGTCACAGCCTGCAGCCTAAGCATGGATTTCTGACATGGCAGAAGTTAGCACGGTTCCCCACAGTTGGGCCTTGCAGTAGAACTTTTCCCAATTTTTTGAGACAGCATCAGATTGATTTTGAAAGTGGTTGTACAAATTTGCACTCCGACCAGCAATGGAGGAGTGGTCCCTTTCTCTACATCCTCACAAGCATGTGCTGTCACTTGAAGAGTTGATCTTGGCAATTCTGCTATGTGTAAGATGGAACTCTGAGTCCTTTTGATTTGCATTTCCCTGAAGACAAAGGATATTGAGCATTTCTGTATTTCTCAGCCATTCAATATTCCTCAGTTCAAATTCTCTGTTTAGCTCTGTATCCAATTTTATTGGGACTTCTGGTGTTTAATTTCTTGAGTTCTTTAAATATTTTGGATAATAGCCCTTTTTCAATGTAGGTTTGGTGAAGATCTTTCCTCAGTCTGTAGGCTGCCTTCTTGTTCTGTTAATAGTGTCCTTTTCTTTTTCATGAGGACACATTTACTGATTGTTGATGTTATAGCCTGAATTATTGGTGTTCTGTTCAGGAAGTTGTCTCCTATACCAATGAGATCAGGGCTGTTCCCCACTTTCTTTACTCACAGATTTAGTGTATCTGGTTTTATGTTGAGATCTTGAATCCATTTGGAAGTGAGATTCGGGAAGGGTGGTGAATATGGATCTATTTACATTTTTCTACATGTAGACATCTAGTTAGACCAGCACCATTTGTTGAAGAAGCTATCTTTTTTTCCATTGTATGGATTTGGCTTATTTGTCAAAAATCAAGTGCCCATAGGAGTATGAGTTTATTTCTGGTTCTTTGATTCCATTCCATTGATAGAAGAGCCTATTTTTATGCTAGTACCATGTTGTTTTTATTACTGTTGCTCTATAGTACGTCTTGAGATCAGGGATGGAAATTTCTCCAGAAGATCTGTTATTATACAAATAGTTTTAGATATTCAGGGTATTTTTTCATATGAAGTTGATAATTGATCTTTCAAGGTCTGTAAAGAGTTGTGTAGGTATTCTGATAGAGATTGCACTGAATCTGTTGATTGCTTTTGGTAAGATGGCTGTTTTTACTATATTGATCCTCCTGATGCACAAGCATGGGAGAACTTTCCATCTTCTGATATCTTCTTCAATTTCTTTCTTCAGAAACTTGAAGTTTTTTTATACCAGTCTTTCATTTGCTTGCTTAAAGTTACACCAACATACTTTTCATTATTTGAATTAATCTTATATCTGGCCACTTTGCTGAAGGTGTTTATCAGCTGTAGGAACTCTCTGGTGGAATTTTGGGCATCACTTATGTACACTATAATATCATCTGCAAAAAGCAATACTTCGATTTCCTCCTTTCTTTTTTTTTTAAAGATTTATTTATTTACTATTTATACAGTATTCTCCCTGCATGTGAGCCATCAGAACAGAAGCAAGTTTCAGATCTCATTGTAGACAGTTGTGAGCCACCATGTGGTTTCTGGGAATTGAACTCAGGACCTTTGGAAGAACAGCCAGTGCTCTTAACCTCTGAGCCATCTCTCCAGCCTCCTTTCTAATGTGGATCCTCCTGATCTCCTTTTGTTGTCTTATTGTTCTAGCTAGAAGAGCTATGGAGAGAGTTGGCAGCTTTTCTAGTCCCTAATTTCAGTGGAATTTCTTTGAGTTTCTCTCTATTTTATTTGATGTTGGCTATTGGTTTTCAGTATATAAACTTTATTATGTTTAGGTATGTGCCTTTTGTCCATGATTTCTCCAATACTTTATACATGAATGGATGTTGAATTTTGTCAAATTCTTTTTCAGCATCTAAGGAGATGTTGAAGTGCTTTTTATTCCTTTGTTTGTTTACATTGTGGATTACACTTATGGATATTGAACTACTCCTGTATGCCTGTGATGAAAAAAACTTGGTGATGGTGGATGACATATTTGATGTGTTCTTGGATTTGGTTTACAAGTATTATATTGAATATTTATGCATCAATGTTGGAAAGAGAAATTGGTCTGAAATTCTCTTTCCTTTATGGGTCTTTGTGTGCTTTAGGTATCAAGGTAACTGGGTCCTCATAGAATGAGTTTAGTAATCATCCTTCCATTTCTACTTTTTGGAATAGTTTGAAGAGTATTGGTATTACCTCTTTGAAGGTCCATCTAGTCCTGGGCTTTTTTTTTTTTTTTTTTTTTTTTAGGTTGGGAGACTTTTGATGACAGTTTCTTTTTTCTTTTCTTAAAATATTTTATTTATTTATTCATATTACATCTCAACTGTTACCCCTTCCCTTGTATCCTCCCATTCTTACCTCCCTCCTTCTTTCCCCCTACTCCCCTCCCTTATGTCTGTGACTGAGAGGGACCTCCTCCCCCTGTATATGCTCATAGGGTATCAAGTTTCTTCTTGATAGGCTGTTATCCTTCCTCTGAGTGCCACCAGGTCTCCCCATCAAGGGGATATGGTCAAAAATGGGGCACCAGAGTTCATGTGAAAGTCAGTCCCCACTCTCCACTCAATGGTGAAAAATGTCCTATCCATTGCCTACATCTGGGTAGGGGTTCAAATCTTACTGCCCATATTGTCCTTGGCTGGTGTCATAGTTTAAGCAGGACTCCTGGGTCCAGGTCTGCCCATCATAATGTTCTTCTTGTAGGTTTCTAGGACCCTCTGGATCCTTCCATTTCCCCATTTTCCCATGCTTCTCTCATCTAGAGTCCCAATAGGATGTCCTCCCCTCTAACCCACTTTTTTGGTAAGTGAAGAGTTTCATGGGACACACCCCTTGGGCTAGTGTCTAGATATAAGTGAGTATATACCATTTGATCTTCCTGCTTCTGGGTGAACTCACTCATTATGAGGGTGTTTTTGTCTCACCCCTTCTCGATGTGGGAGGCATGCAGCTTGCATGTCTGTCTCCCATCCAACCTTTGTCCTTACATTGACCAACAAAACATATCTTTTAGGCCAATAACCATTTGGCACAATATCTCCTGTGGACTTCCCACTTTCAAGGAGATTTCCTGACCTTTTTTAGAGGAGTTACATCATTTTTCTTTACATAAGTATAAGATTGATGTGTATCTATCATTTAGATCAGTAAAGGCATATAATCCATTATTATGAAAAAGGAATGTATATAGTAAATTCAAGGAAAAATCTGTCAGTTTAAATCTTTGGCTGTCTCTGTACGTAACTTATCTTTTCGGCAGGGAGTCACGCCTTGTGGAGACCAGCTTGATCCGCAACTCAAGTGTACCCCCTGTCTTTGTCTGCATTGTGTTGGATTTAAAGTTGTATGCTACTACCACCCTGCCCCGTTGAACTATTTCATCTCAATTCAGTCAAAATCTTTAGAAATCTCAAGCAAAAATCAAGCAGGGACACAAAAAAATTCTAAATCTTGGGTCAGTTGTGCCAATTTAGGCTTCAGTTAGTGAAACTCTGTCCAATGTTCCTTGGAATTAGTTATTCTTTCGGGGAGACCTTTTCCAGAAAGTGCTCATAAACACCTTGTAGCTAAGGAGCTTTGAATTCTAGCCACTATCAACTCTATGGAGAAGAGCTCAGTTCTTTGTTCTCTTTTTGTGGCCAGTAACTTAGTTTCATATCTCTCAGATCTCTGCCTTTCTCCCTGAACTTCTTTTTAGAGAGATTATGCAAAGAAGTGTGACTATGACTAAGCCCCTTTGCAAACAAATTCATAAACACCAAAACAAAGCCAAAAAAGATTTATGAGCCTTCTACCATGCCTCCTTGGCAAGGGACCATAGCAATTTTTATTTTATTATTTTCCTAGGCAGTTAAATCCATTCCCTAGGTTAGTTTAGAAAACTAACAGCTCCTAGTTCTGCCTTTCCACCTGGCCACATGTCTGCAGCCATCTCTGCTCTGTAAGAGTTGAGCCAGAAAGCAGCTAGAAGCAGTGCCTGTGAAATGCTCTGGCCCATGGAATCTTTCTGGAAGTTATTACCCCTGTCAAACTATGACAAAATATAATTTTTTAAGGGTATGGATACCTGAATTTAGTTGGGTGCTTTATTAATGTCTCTTTTGAAATGTGGGTGCCCTTGTATGTGGGGCATAAATGTTCAGAATTTTTATGTTATCTTGGTTAAATTTTCCTCTGATGAGTATGAAGTGTCTGTTCTTCCTCATCATTTTTAATTAATTTTGGTTGAAAGTCTATTTTATTATATATTAGAACAGCTTCTCTAGCTCCCTTCTGTTTCCACTTGTTTGGAAGACCTTCTTCCAGCCTTTGCTTTCAGGTAATGTCCATCTTTGAGGTTGAAGTGTGTTTTCTGTATGCAGTGGAATATTGGGTCCTACTTATGCATCCATTCTGTTAGTTTGTGTCTCTTTATTGCAGAGTTGTGATCATTGGTGTCAAGAGAGATTTCTGACTAATGACTGTGAGATTCTTTTTTTTTTTTAATGTAGGTTGTGGGAATGTGCTTGTGTACTTTTATAACTTTTGTTTTGCTAAAGTGAAGTTATCTATTTTCTGTATTTTTCTGGGTATAGTTAGCTTCCTTGGGTTGTAGTTTTCTTTCTAGTATCTTCTGTAGGGCTGGATATCTGAAGAGGTACAGTTTAAATTTTTTGTCATGTAATATCTTCTTTTATCCATGTAAGGTAATTGAAAGTTCTTCTGAGTATAGTAGTCTAGACTGGCATATGTGATTTCTTATTATTTGCAAGACATCTGTCCAGGCCCTTCTGGATTTTATGTTCTCTGCCAAAAAATTCAGGTGTGATTCTGATAGATTTGCCACTATATGTTACTTTCCATTTTCCCCTTGCCACTTTCAATATTTTCTCTTTTCTGTACATTTAGTGTTTTGATTATTATGTAGGAGAAGGATTTTCTTTTCTGTTCTACTCTATTTGGTGTTCTATTAGCACCTTGTATGTTTACAGAAAACTCTTTCTTTAAATTAGTGAGATTTTCTTCTATAATTTTGTTGAAAATATTTTCTAGACCTTGGAGCCTGGCATCTTATCTTTCCTCAATTATTATCCTTAGGTTTCATTTTTTCATGGTTTCTTAAATTTCTTTATGTTTTGTGTCAGTATCTTTTAGGTTTAAATTTTTCTTTGACAGTGGAGTCAAATTCTTCCACTGTATTCTGCACACTTGAGATTCTTTCATCTGTCTCTTGTATTCTGTTGGGCATGCTTACGTCTGCAATTCCTGTTTTCTTCTTTAAGCTTTTTTCTTTCCAGGTTTCCCTTAGTTTGATTTTTATTACTGTTTCCATTTTCACATTCAGTCCTGAACCATTTTGAACAAGACTCTGGTGTTTTGTAGTCCATAGTTATATCTGAGATACAGAGTGCAGGTGTTGCACACCTCCACCAGTCCTGTGGCTAGACCTTGGATTCTGCACCAATGCCTGTGTGGACCCAGGAACTTTCTGTGTATTGGCCAGGTAACCTGAGGTCTAATCCAGTTGTGTTTCAGGCTATGTTGTGTCTTCTGGGCTAGAAAACCCAGACACTGGTGGTTTGTAGTCTACAGTTCAGTCTGATACCCAGAGGACAGGTGCTGTGTGCATGCAGGTGAGCTGATAGACTTTGCAGGAGTCCCACATGCCTGCAGTGTCCCATGAACACTTCTGTACATTAGTCTGGTGACCTGAGGCTAGATCCACCTGTATTCCACACACTATGGACCCTTCTCACCAGGCAATCACTAGCCCTTGTGTTTTGTCGTTCTTAGTTTGGTCCTTCTGTAGCTGTGCAGTCACTGGTGTCCTTCTGATCAGACAAGGTTTGTGATTGGTGCTACTATCTTGGATCTACACATGTTAGGATTGTTTTGCTTGGTAATTGAGACATTATAACAGTGATTTATGTAGTGTTGAATTTTAGATGACACAGTAAGAATTTCTTATTATGGATATGGTATATGAAGATTTCCATGTACATAAGGGTTTGGGGAAATATTACTCATTTCCAAGTAATTTCCAAGCCATTGGAGTAATAAAGTCTTTGTCTTTTTCTCCATATAAGGTTCCAATTCATTGACTCATTTAATGACTTAACAAATTTTACCTACCAAGTGCACTGCCCCCAAAAAAACCTGACACAAGTTGATTTCTTCACAGAAATATTTTCCATAAATTCATGCTAAGACTCCAAAGTACAATGGATAAAAAAAATACTCAGCTTGGCAACCTGCTGTCACTAGAGAAAAATACAATAATTGAGACATAAATAAAAAGTAAAAGTTGGACTAAGTTTCTTCTAACTCTAACTCTCTAAGTAAAAATTCCAAGTATGATCCTAGGAATTTCAAACATTCTCATATACTTATACCTTCCTCTTCTTCATCCCATTCTCAGAAAGGAAAAACTAAAGACTTGAGATCAGAATGAAATTACTCAACAAGATGTACTGATACAAATCTAACTCTTAGGCCTTCAGGGCAAACTCCCAGTGCCATCAACAAGATTCTTCTTTAGCAGACAGTTATGAATTTGTCTCAAGACATTTGAAGTAACTTGTTCAGAACTCTGCTATTATAAGAGGGCCCTTTAAAGGCCTGTCTACCACTCCAACTTACTGAGATGAGAAACCTGCACTGTAAAATGTAATGATCCACTCCTGACTTTTTGTGAACAACACTACTTAAATGTATCTGTGCTAGATCAAGAATTTGCCTTAACCATGGAACCTGTTCTAATGTTGTCATTTTCATATTGAAGAGAGGGATGCTTCCCAATAAAGCTACCAGTTCTCACTAAGGAGCTAACAGTCCATTTACATGTAGTCAGGCTCTGCCATTAGCCTTATTTGACAGGGAAAAGCTAAATAACTTCAGACACAAGCAAATTATTAAGGAGCCCACCAAGCTAGGATCAAGGAATAAAATCCCATTTGAGCCACTTTATATTATGAGAAATTTACTTTAAAATAAACCAAACACCATCAGGAGTTTCAAAGATGGAAAATAAAATGGAGCTGAGCTATGTGGGCGTGTACTTTACCAAAAAAAATCAATATCAAGACCAGTCTCTCTGTGTTTCTTTTTTATTTATTCTTTTTATTAGTTTATTTGTTTTTTTTTTTTTTTTTTTTTTTTTTTTTTTTTTTTTTTTTGCGGGGATGAAGGATTTCTGTATGTATCCTTGGTTGTCCTGGACTAACGTTGTAGATCAAGATGGCCTCAAACTCACAGAGATCTGTCTGTCTTTGCCTTTGTCTGCCTCCACAAGTGCTGAGAGTACAGGCATGCATTCTCTCAGTGTTTCTCAAGTAGATCTTATTCCCTCTTGTCTCTGCTGCTTTGTATTTTGTTCTGATTGGTTACAAGTGACTTTGCATTCTGATACTTGTACTGTCACCCAATTCCAATTCTGTTGTCCACTCTCAAACAGTCCTGAAGGATAGATGATTGTGAGAAATACTGTAACTAACAAAAGCCAATTCCTGCACTTGATCTTCATGTGTTGCTCTCAGTCCTATACAAGTCACATAGTGATAAAAAGACGCCTGTGAAGAAAGCTGTGGGAGGCTCCGTTGTGAAAGTTCTATTATAAGCATTGATTACTTAAAAAAGCTACACACTGGATGTTCCTATGTGCAAATACTCAAAGTGGTATCCATTTTTTTGTTTTTAAATCAAAAATTTAAGAAAAAGTTATAAATCACAACTGTTTCAAAACACAATGTAATGTTTCAATTTCCCATAATGAAAAAATGTTTCATTTTCAAATTCATAGAGATTTATTTATTATTTATTTTGTGTATGATTGATTTCTTTGTATATAGGTATATTCACCACATGTATGCAGATGTCAGAAGAGGTGTATGATTTTCCAGAAGGCGAGTTATAGAATATTGTGGGCCACCACATGAGTGCTAGAAATTTAACCTCAGCCTTCTGTAAGATCAGCAAGTGCTCTTAACAACAGAGTAATTTCTCAAGCCTATTTTTAATGAATAGTATTTCTAAAGTTCAAGTGTTTTCTCAAAAATGTTTGATGACATGAAAGAAAAATTAACTATTACAACTGTTCTAAAATGTTTCAATTATAAAATTCCATTAAGAATTTTAAAAAGAAAATATTTCTATTTTTTAACTAATCTCTCATCAGCAAAACATAGTGTTAGAAGATTAAAGCACTTGTAAATAAGTCAAATAATAAATGTCATGATTTACTTTCTATTATTGTAATAATCTGGGATCAAAATAAATTTATAATGTAATGAATACCAACCAAGACAAAGAAACATGAAACAAAAATTTTCAAAACTGAGGCAAAGGTGTTTGGGGACAGACTGTTCTATTTTGAGAATGAAGATGTTTATATTTCTTTCATATTAAAGTTTGTTGTCTTTTTATTAGGCACTGTGACATCTTTTGCTTTATATTATTAGTATGCATGCTTTGGATTTTCTCACAAATAGATATGGCATAGTAAGGTTCAGCTATACGTGTTTCTTAAAGCCAAATTGGGTTTTTTTTGTTGTTGTTATTTTTTGTTTTTTTTAACCACAATTACACCAATTAGTGTATTTTCTTTTGTAAGTAAAATGTTTATTGCATTTTTCTAATCTTTATAAGTTATTTTATCATAAATCATATATTTTAGTTTATCTTTCTTCTGAAGAAATTTACAAAAGAACTTAAAGCACGACTAAACTACTTTTTAACATCACATGTTTTCTTGGCTTAATAGAATCTGAGAATTTGACAAAGTATTTTGTTACTATTAGTTTCTTAGTGTGTGAAGGTCACATTTACCATTTTATGGTCTGGAGAGATGGTTCAGTGGTTAAGAGGCCTGACTTCTCTTCCAAAGCACCTGTTTTAATTGTCATCACCCACATGGACACTTACAACAATATGAAGCATCTGATAGGTCCCAGCATTCCATCAACTTCTTCTGGCCTCCACATTATAAGGTAGGCAAATGGTGGTACCTATGGTCAAACACACTCATAGCCATACAATTAAATTTAAAAGTGAAAGTTTAAATGAATGAAATAAAACTGAAAGTTACTTTAAACCTTTATTTTAACTAATGGATTATCCTCAAAACTTATCACCCAATAAGAGAGGAGGAGAACAAGATGGTTCAGGATTCTCAGCTCCATTATCTCCAGCCAGATTTCTCACCCACACCTAACGTCTGTTGCTTCTGTTCTGTATATTATTGTAGCTTATGTTTAATATTAATTAAGTATAATTAATTAACTTTGACCATGTTCTCTGTCACTTGATGAAAAACTCTGACAGAAAATTCTAAAAAGTAATGGTTTTAAAAATGAAAGTCTGGGGCTATGGTTAAATCTAGTGGATGGTTAAATCCTGTGATTTGTATGTCAGAAGACAAAAGACAAGGGATCTCAGTAATAAGGCTACACTTGTGCTATTACTGAGTTGTAATTTCACTTTAGATGTCCTGCCTCAGTTACTAAAGTGGAGACCAATCAAGAAATGCTATGATATCAACCTAGCCATAGGACTCTAAAACACATGCATATACAACACACAGAGAAACTCATGTCAAAATATGAAAATCAGGTTGATGAATATAGTTTCATCAGATATTTATATAGTCAACTAATTAAGCAATTATTCATATTGTAGGTATTCATTGAACCTCTACTATGCATCAAGCACTTTTATAATCAGCGATGCAGAAATAAACAGAACATATTGACATATGTTTGGGATTCATGTGACAACAAAACAAAGCAAAACTTGTGTATTCAAGCCAGGGATGACATGATCTCTTTATTTTCAAAGTAGCACTGGATTGGAATGGAATGGGTGGTAAGTCTGAATCAGATAGACATAAAGAAAAGCTACTTCGAATAAGAGCAGTGACAACAGAAGAGACTGGACCAGAAACATGATCTCCAATCATAGACCAATTATTTTGATTAAAGGCATTAAAATAAAGAACATACACCTCAATATTGGGGAATAAACAGACTTGAGGGTCATTTTCTGAAATAAGGAATATTAAACAGAAAAGATAGGATGGACAGAATTATATCCTACCACATTCATAGAGTGAAGCTCTACTCTCAATATGGCTGTTTGGAAATAGAGGCTTGGAGGAGGTGACAAATGTTAAGTAACTCATCATTGTAGAATCATAGTCTGACAGAACGTGTACCACTTAAAGAAGATAAAGATGAGATACCAGCACATCTTATGAAAGCACAGCTGCATCACACAACAAGGAAGTGGTAACCTGAAAGCCAGAAAAAGAACCTGAAATGGCATAAATTGGCCAGTTGGACACTTTTAGCAATCTGAACTTTGAAGTACATCCATGTGGTTCATACCATAAAGTCTATGTATTATTTAGAATATTTTCAGATTAAGATGAAACTGTATTTCATATTAAGATAAAATGTCTACAGTTTGAAGAAGATAGGAATTAATGACATACAGTGCTCTTCCTTATCCACAAGAAATGTATTTCAAGACCCTTAGTGGATGCACATGAATTCCATTTGTCCTATGCTTTACCCAGGCATATATACTTAGAATAATGTTTAATTTACAAATCAGGCACTGTGAAGTAAAACTATCTGTAGATAGATCTTGGTAAATTCACCATATAATTTATAATGTTTTGAATTTTTTAATTCAATTAACTTAGACCTATAAAGTCTTACAGAGATGGAACACCAAGCAAAGAACATGCATGTACTGTACCTAGGCCCCCTACACATATATAACCAATGGATGGTTGGATTTCCATGTGAGTGCTGTTTATGACATGGACTCTGTTGCCTACTTTTAATCACTCCACCTTATCAGGGCTCCCTTACTGGGCCTCAATGGATGAAGATGAGTTCAGTCCTGATGTGACTCAATATGCTGCAGTGGGTTGGTGGGCTGGGGATCCACTTTTCAGATGACAAGGGGATGTCGATAGGACGGGCCAGAGGGACTGGGAGGAAAGGGTGGAAGAGGTATGACTGGGATGTAAAGTAAATATATAACTTAAGAATATTTCACTTCTTCCACTATCACATCATTTAGCTTTCACTGCCTGTGGTGCTTCCCTGCAAGCTTCCCAGCCAAGCAGAAAAATACAAGTAGGAATCTAGGTTTTACCAAATTTTCATTGGGTCAAAATTTCTTGGGATCTGATGCAGACCATTTTCTGTTAGCCATATTTAAGCACAGCACAATTTTGGGCAAAAGTATTCAGATAACAATTAACTCAGCCTTTTGAGTTCAACAAAGATAAAAACATGTTTACATTAAAGTTGTTTACAAACTACACAATTTTTTAAAGACATTGAAAGTTCAATTCTGAACTTCATATGGAAAAACAAAAAACCCAGAATAGCTAAAACAATCTTGTACAATAAAAGGTGCTCTGGAGGAATCTCCATACCTGATCTTAAACTATACTATAAAGCAATAGTAGTTAAAACAGCATGGTACTGGCACAGCAACAGGCTGGTTGATCAGTGGAATCGAATCGAAGACCCAGATATGAATCCACACACATATGGTCACTTGATTTTTGACAAAGAAGCCAAATCCATTCAATGGAAAAAGGATAGCATCTTCAACAAATGGTGCTGGTCTAACTGGAGGTCTATGTGTAAAAAAATGAAACTGGACCCATATTTGTCACCTTGCACAAAACTCAATCCAAGTGGATTAAAGACCTCAACATAAAACCAGAGACACTAAGCCACTTAGAAGAAAAAAGTGGGAAAGAGCCTGGAACATATTGGCACAGGAGACAACTTCCTGAACAGAACACCAATGGCCCAGGCCTTAATGTCAACCATTAATAAATGGGACCTCATAAGGCTGAGAAGCTTCTGTAAGGCAGGAGACACTGTCAAGAGAACAAAGCGACAGCCTACAGACTGGGAAAAAAATCTTCACCAACCCTACATCTGACAAAGGTCTAATATCCAAATATATAAAGACTCAAGAAATTAAAACACCACCAAACCGAATAACCCAATTGAGAAATGGGGCTTTGAACTAAACAGAGAATTCTCAACAGAGGAGTATCAAATGGCTGAGAAACACTTAAAGAAATGCTCAACCTCCTTAGTCATCAGGGAAATGCAAATCAAAACAACTCTGAGATTCCATCTTACACCCATCAGAATGGCCAAGATCAAAAATTCAAGCTACACCACATGCTGGCGAGGATGTGGGGAGAGAGGAACACTCCTTCATTGCTGGTAGGAATGCAAACTAGTACAGCCACTTTGGAAATCTATCTGGTGCTATCTCAGAAAAATGGGAATAGGGCTTCCTCAAGACCCAGCTATTCCACTCCTTGGAATATACCCAGAAGATGCTCCAGCACACAACAAGAAAATTTGCTCAACCATGTTCATAGCAGCCTTATTCATAATAGCCAGATCATGGAAACAGCCTAAGTGTCCCTCAGTAGAAGAGTGGATAAAGAAACTGTGGTACATATACACTATGGAATACTACTCAGCTATTAAAAACAAAGAATTCCCGAAATTTGTGGATAAATGGATTGAGCTAGAAATGATCATAATGAGTGAGTTAACCCAGAATCAGAAAGAATCAAATGGTATATACTCACTTATATCTGCATACTAGCCCAAGAGGCATGTCCTACAAAAGCCTTCACTTACCAGGAAACTGGGACAGAGGGGAAGGCATCCTATTGGGACTCTAAATGAAAAGACGCATGGGAGAACAGCAAAATAAAAGGATCCAGAGGGTCCTAGAAATCTACAAGTAGAACAATATGATAGGCAGATTTGGGCCCAGGGGTCCCGCTCAAACTAAGGCACCAGCTAAGGACAATATAGGAGGTAAACTTTAAACCTCTTCCCAGATCTAGCCAATGGTCAGAATATTCTCCACAGTTGAGTAGAGAGTGTGATACAACTTTCTCACGTACTCTGGTGCCTCACATTTGACCATGTCCCCTGGCGGGGGAGACCTGGTGGCACTCAGAGGAAGGACAGCAAGTAGCCAAGAAGAGACTTGATACCCTATGAAAATATATAGGGGGACGTAATCCCCCTCAGGAACAGTCATAGGGGAGGGGAAAAATGGGAAAATGGGGGGGGGGGAATGGGAGGATACAAGGGATGGGATAAACATTGAGATGTAACAAGAATAAATTAATAAAAAAAAAGAAAAAAATATGTATGGCTTTGACCAAAAGAAGGGATCTTGTTGACTTAGGAACAATGCTCAAGGTAAGTCTGTAGGGAAAATGACTGAGGTAAACATAATGCCTGGCCCTAAGAAAACTTAGACATCCATTAAGCTGTTGTAAAGTATAAATGGCATCTCTCACAAAGATGAATTTTACGGCCTAGAAGTAATGTTCAAGGTTTTAGGGAGAAAAAGTCTAGAATGAACAAACATAATATTCTGGGTGATATGAGCAGAGCCTTACTCAACAGATAGCAAAGGATTATCAACTTGTAAAATACTTTTTCCACAAGTGTTCTGGAAGAATAGATTGAACATCTCTTTCCTTTGAAGGATGACTGGAGTTTAACATTTTCTTGTTTCTTTAGTACTTATCTGGGTGTGCACATTCCTTTTGTTCTCTACACCTGCATCTTTACTTGGTAACTTCTGGTGTAGTAGGTTAGTGAGAGCTAATCCACTTTTCATGCTGACAAGGAAAGTTCTTTGCTATTTTCCTGCAGTCAGTCACAGCAGATATTGTTTAGAATGTAACTATTTCAGCACATTTGTAATTCATGGTCACTATGATGAGAATGATAGTGTATTCCTATTTGTCCTAGTTGAGAGACTGCATCCCACTGTGTAGACTGTGCAGTTACTCATTCAGCTATTGATGTACATTTCAATTACTGCCAGTTTGGTTGATGATGAGACATTCTTACACCAGTTTTAGAGTAAATACAAATTTATATTTTCTTGTAAATATACCTGGATTAGAATTACTTGGTCATAAAGAAAGTCATATTTATATGCATAAATAATTAACAAATTGATATATTTTTTAGAATTTTTCATATAGTACACAATATTTTGATCCTACTTTTTTCTTTCCCAATTACTCCCACATCTTGTTCCAACCTCCAACCAATATCATGTTCTTTTCCTCTCTTAAGGAAAAAAAACATAAACCAACTAATCAACTAAACACAAACAATAAAAGCAAAAAGAAAGTACACACACACACACACACACACACACACACAAGCATGTGCATGCACAAACACAAGGACTGTGCCTCATATACCCAGTGTCACTAAACTGAAGAAAACTGATCCCCGCCCCCGCCTCAGTAGTTCTAAAGCCATTTCAGTTCATTTCAGTAAGGTCATTCAGTGAGGTGTGGGGTTTTGTGCCTACTTCTTCCTTTCCATGTTGGGATTTTGTCTGACTTGCTTTTGTTCAGGTCTTGTGCATTATGTCATGTTCACGGTGAGTTCATATGTGCATCAGCCCTGTTGTGTCTGAAAGATGATGTTTCTTTGGAGATATCCAACAATTCCCTTGCAATTTTTCTTCCTCTTCTTCCACATAAATCCCTGAGCCTGGAGTACAGAAAAGACATAATAAAGACATTCTCATTCAGGTCTGAATGGTCCAAAGTCATTAAATTCCCAGTCCTAGTAATAGAAATGAGTTACATGTCTTTGGATAAAACAGTACCATAGACAAATCCATCCTACCTTCAAACATTACAAGTTATTTCCAATTCTATTACCTTCCACAACCATTTTGATCTTAATTTCTGGTACTGTGCCTTATTAACAGTTTTGAAATAAGAGAATTCCAGTTGTTTACAATTGTGGCCAGTCTTCTGTGGGGGTGGCATCAGGTATTTGCTTGGAATTCTAGTAGATGTGCAGTGGGTGACCATATATTTTTATAATGTTAAAAAGCAAGAAATGAATTCCACTAATATACTTCAATTAGCTCAATATACCTAAAATTTATCATTTGAACCTACATATCTAAGTAAATATTGACCAAGAGAACTATTAATTTCATCTGTTAGATATGCATTAAGCCTGCTCCTTTTTAAATTCGCTATGTCTATATCTATGTTGATGAGAACACACATATCTATCTGCATTTTTCACTTTTGTTGAATTATACCAGTGTTAGGAAAACTCTTTTTTGAGAATTGCTTTCCATCTTAAAGCTGATTTGCAGTCCAAATAAGGATATTTGTTGAGCCATAGCAGTGATAGAGCCATAGTCTCTACATAGGAGGTGTCTGATCCTCTTGTTGAGTATAAGAATTATGTATTTTGACTTAATGTCAGGCTGAGATTCACTGATAGTAGAATATAAAACTTTCTGTGAAATTCATATAAAGCTAAACATTAAGGAGAACATAGCAACATAGCAAGCATGGACTATTTGAGGGTCAGTCCAGAGTTCAGACAGAAAGGTTCTGAGGAAGGAGGAACTTTGGTGGGTATGGGAGAGGAAGAGTCACTGTCCAAATTTGAAGGCAAATATATCAAAGATGAAAGAAGCAAGAAAGGAAGGGCATGAAGGAAACAGGAAGAAAGGGGGAATAAAGGAAACAGGGAGGAAAGAAGAAACCAGGAAAGATGAAAGACAAACAAGAAGAAAAAAGAAAGTGAGGGATACCCCATTCTTGGATTTATCCTGTGACTCACAAGCACACATTGTTGCACCTAACACCTCCTCCTGGCAAAGGCTTGACAAGAGAGTGGCACTGCAATGGGCCTCAAGACTGAAGGAAACAAAGACAACAAGTAATGGGTGCTTTGATTGAAACCAAGCCAGGCAACTGTCACCAAAACTGTAGTACTAAATGTTGATCTTTAAAAGCCATTTTCATAGATTACAATGATACATTTAATATCAAAGGGTCATTGAAACAGGCCTGAAAGTAACACTTTCACTTTAGTTCAGTTTATCACAATCCCAGCCAGATAGAAAAAATCGAGGGTTATTGGAAAGAGTATGCTTAGGAAGACCACATAATTTACTGAGAATATGACACACAATTTAATGGATGGTACATTTAATAACAGACAGAATGGTTAGTTTCTCTGGGCAATTCAGGCCACACATTTGTCCTAAGCATGTTATCACTGTTAAAAAACTAAATTGTATTCTCTACAAATTCATATGTTGAATTTGTAGTTTACAGTGTGATTACTTTTGGAAATGAGATCATTTTAAAGGAAATAGTTACATATAAATAATGTCATGGAGTTTAATTTTATATAAATGGAAATACTAATCAATATAACTCTAAAGATGAGAAACAAGCTTGTTACTTTTGATATACAACAGGTCATGTAACCACATAATGAAAATAATGAAAAGAATTAGGAGTCTAGAGACCAATAAGAAGTACCTCACCAGAAATCTACTCTTCTTTCATCTTGATCTTGGAACTTTAGTCTTCAAAACTATGTGAAGATCAGTTTCTATTCTATACATCATATACATTGTGGAATTCTGTACTGACACTCATAACTGACTAAGAAAATCTTAAATTTCTATTTCTTTAACAGTAATTATAATTGGAGTAGAAAGGAAACATATTGATTAGGCCAATGTTGGTGCCCATTCACTGGTGTATCCTCATTCCAGAGAGATATAAGGGCAGTGTCCCCAAGGACTGGTATCAAACAACCTGAAGATTGCGTTTTGAATTAGGTATTGTTTTTTTTTTTTTCAAATGATTTCCCACTTACAGGAGAAAAAGTCAGAGACACTAGATATTCTTTTATGGTAGACTCTGTTGAAATTAAGGACAAATCTAAATTCAGAAAATTTAGCAACTGTATGAAGAGAACAGAAGGAACTAGTGGTGCATTGGTTTGTGTTTGTTTGTTCAAGCTTAAGTCCACTTATTTTAATAGTAGAGAATTGGAAAAACTCTGTTTGTATTTGGATAATGATACACCTCTAACATTTGTTATTCCATGTCCTATATACTAATCAACACATGAAACAGCAGTCAAGGAAAGTGAGAAAGATTATGGAGTTAAGTAAGTTGAAGTACATATATATTATATGACTATGACAATATGATATTTAAGGGTATAGATACATGTCTACCACATTGGGTGCCACTTATTATTTTTAAATTACATGCATGATTTATATACCCAGGTAGTAATCAATCAAGACACAGACACTTGTTATATTTTAGAATAGCCCTAGTTAACCTGGGACAGGGAAGATATCAATCCTCTAAGCTACCTCCCATAGTGAGACAGGCATGGGATCCCTGCCTCATTACCATGTCATCTGTCTCTAATAACTTCTATCAAGTTATCTGGCCCAGATAAAGAACATTAACAAGTATCTGGGCCAGATTCTTTATCCATGCCGGCGGCCATGTGCTTCTCCTCCATCTAACCTATGGCAGCCTTCCTCTTTTCCCTTCAGGTCTCTCTCCTTTCTCCTTGTGGTATTCTTTCTTCTTCCCAGAATTCCTCTCTTTCCTATCTCTTGCCCTGCCCAATTGGGATAGCTTTTTACTAAACGAAAGGTGGGTCACAGAGATAATAAACAGTAATTAGCATCAAAATATAACAAAGCATCCCCTAACAATATCAGTGTCCCTGGTTTTCTATATATCAAGATTTTATGAGTTTAAAATTTTATCAATTTTCATCCATGACAGAATGGCAAGGCCATTGATTATCTTGTAAATGTAGGTCTCAGTTACATTGAAAAACAAATGATAGATTACCTTTACACAACATGTAGAATAGAAGTTTTTGGAATTTGGTTAATCATTCTACACCTTCAAATGCAGTGCTTCTTAGTGAGCTGTAGGATTATGACTGACGTTCATTAGAAACGTCTGCATCACAGAAGACTGTAACACTTAGGGAAGGCCCAGGTGGCTTTTTGTTGGAACCATCTTGGTTAAGGAGCCCTGGAACAAAATAAATATCTTTTGAGGGTTCTAAGTTATTTGAAACTTTTATCCTCTGAGATTTTTAGGGATAAACATTCAAGTGTATTCATGTGCGGCTTAATGTGAAGTCAACATTTCTAATAAAGAGCTTTTGGTGCCCTAATTCAAATAAATGTCCCAGTGAGTTTATTTGTGCTTCAGGAACTAAGCATTACCCTCAGACCTGCTTAAATTAAGTTCAAACTCTATATTTGCCAGTTGACAAGGTTACTGGGTTTCTACAGCCTCCACAGCACTGCTACACATTAGAGAGGATACTCGTGTAATATAGAGATGGGTTCAAAGGCTCAGTGATGCCACAAAAAGCAAGAACATAGATAAGCAATATGAGATGTTAAGTTTTTTTTTTTTCAAGTAAACGCAATATAATTTTTCCAGTGGCTGGTCTAAAATTTGTTTGCCTTCAAAGCATTTTTATTTTTTAAAAGTCTAGTGAAAAAACTAGCTATAGAAATTCTTCTACTTGAGCAACCAGGGAAGACAAAAGCCTGCCAGGGAGAAGAGGTCTGCCTTGGGCCATCTGACTGAGATCCCTCCCCAGGATACCGCTTCTACCCTCCACCTCCTGAGTATACTTTATTTCCATGGCCCTATTCAGCCATTAGTGACCAACAGGTGAGAGTCCTTCATAAACTCCTGGCCTAGGAGAGTCTGATTACAGAGGCATGGTCTACCATGGGCCCTTCAAGCTCCATCCTGGCAGGAAACTTCCTTCTCCAGCTCCCAGAGAGGTTGTATCTCCTGCAATCCATCCCCTCCTATAACCCCAGAGACCAGAAGCCATCAGGGAACATCAGAGATGTCCAGCAGAGGTGTCTTCTGACCCAGCTGTCTGTGCCAGATCCCTCCCCAAGTGTTTTCTACTGCCCATCTCCTGAGTACATTCCATTTCCTGGTTCCCATCTCTATCTTCAGTCCCAGATGCAGGTATTCATAAGGCAACAACAGAGATCAGCAGCCATCACGACTATAAGCTCTCCCTATATCTCTGGAGGCTTGCTATTTCTCAGAAAACACAGGGGACTACTACAATCTGGACCATCAGTGCTACCCAAAATCCTAGAGGCCTACTCCCATCAGGCTCCAACAGACTTACTAACATCAGGGCCAATTAGATGGATAGAAGTCAACATAAGAATACAAAGAACAAAACCCAGGGACATATGGGACCTACAGAATATAGCTATACTACTTCAACAAGCCCTGAATTCCCTAACTCACCTGAACCACAAGAAAATGAGCATAAATTTGATGTTATGAAAATGATAGAGGCCTGAGCAGAGGAAAATAAATATCTCAAAGAAATACTGGAAAATAAATTCAAACAGATGAGAAAATTTAGTAAGTCCCTAAAGGAAATGCAGGAAAATACAACCAAAAGAGAAAAGGAAATGAATAAAAATGTTCAACACCTAAAAATGGAAAGATAAGCAATAAAGAAAACACAACCAGAGGCAGTCCTGAAGACAGAAGACCTAGGGAAGAGAACAAAAATTATAGATATAAGAATCACCAAGAGGAGGAGGGTTCCAAGATGGTGTCGACCAGTATGCACTGTATCTGATCTACTGCTAGGAGACAAGGGACTTGAATGGAGCCACAGACTGCTGGATCTTGAGAACTGTAGGTGAGTAGGGTCCCAAACTCTACAGACCACTAGTCGACCTAGTCCCTGGACAAGCAGCAAGCCAGAGGTGTTAAACCCTCTCTCCAGAATCTCGAACAGAATCCACACATGAGCTGCAGCCGGCCTATAAAGCACAAACTTGCTGTGTGGGGAGGTGCTATTCCGGAGCCCCTGACCTGAGGAGTCTCAGGGAGTAGGGTGAAACTGCCCTTGCATCCCTCCACCCACCCCATGCCAAACTGTAGAGGTCACTGCCCAGGCCGAGGGGAAACACAGGTGCCAGAGCCCACCAAAATCAGTTAGAGTGGGCGTACAGCTCGTGGGCTGTCCTGGGCCCAATCTAAAGGCAGACACAGTGGACTGAGCCTGCCAACAGGGGCAGTTAGAAACCAGCTTGGATTGTTCCTACAGGCCCAGCAGGATCTCCCACCCTATCAGGAGACATGGGTCATGACTGCAGTGGCTAATTGCTGACCTAGAGTGATCTCTGAGCATCCCGGCTTACAGGGTAATGGAAAGTGCGGGCACCTTGGATCATGCCAGTGGTCTGAAACCCTATTGTCTTTGGCCCATGGCGCACTGATCCTGCACTCTCATCAGACAGAACCTAGCTGGTCCAGCTCCCACAGGCCCAGCAGGATCTCCCATGATCCTGGGAGAGGCTGGACACTTTTGCAGGGTATAGAGGCAGAGCTAAAAGACAGCTACAGACCAGAAGATCTGATCCACCTGGAGTCTTGGCTACAAAGCGACAGGAAGGACAGGTAGCTGGGACCAACATACCCAACTAGAGTGCTTGTGTGCTGACCTTGTACTAGTTTCCAAAAGTGCTGATCTGAAATACAACAGTAAGGTGAAAGGATCCAAACAGAAACCTACTTTGGCTGACTTAGTCTGGAGCCTAGGTTGTAGAGAAAAATCTCCAGGAGTGTAAACAGGATCACCTGCCTATTCCAGGGAAATGCTCCCTGATTCCCACAGGCAAGGGCACCCGACCTATAATCAGTCATCAACTATCCACTCTCAACCAGTGAAGGTCACTAGAAGCTACCTCCCAATATCAGAGATACCAAAATGACAAAAACCAAAACAGTTTGACATCTCCAGATCCCAGCAACCCCGATAAAAACAACCCAGAGAACCCAAAAACAATCGATATATAAGAAAATGACCTCAAGTCCTTAGTAAGGAAGATGATAATGGAAGAAACAAACAAAATCTGAAAACAACTAACTGCAGAAGGAGGCAAACAAGAGGGCTGGAGATATAAAAGAGTCATATAAAGAGTCACTAGAAGAATTTCATAAAAATACAAACAACCAAATGAAGGAAATAATTAAAACAGTTCAAGACCTGAAGATAAAAATGGAAGGTATAATAAAGGAACACAGAAGAAAAATGTGATCGAGAGGCATCAGAAAAGAAAGCAAGCATCTCAGAGGTGCCCTTATCTAACAGAATGCAAGAGATGAAAGAACGAATATTGGGATTTGAAGATACAATCATAGAACTTGAAACAACCCTCAAAAAAAATGCTAAATCTGAAGAGTTCCTGACACAGAACATCCAAGAAATCAAGGACATCATGAAAAGATGAAACTTGAGAATAATCGGTATTGAAGAAAGAGAGGGCACCTGACTCCACAGCCCAGAAAATATCTTTAACAAAATCATGGAAGAAAATCTCCCCAATCTGAAGAAGGAGATGCATATGAGCATACAAGAGGCCTACAGAACACCAAGTAGAATAGACTAGAAAAGAAAATCTTCCCACCACATTATAATAAAAACATAAATATAACTGAACAAGGAAAAATGTTAAAAGCGGCAAGAGAAAAAGGTCGAGTAACATATGATGGCAAGCCTATCAGAATTACTCTCAACTTCTCAGCAGAAACCATGAAAGCCAGAAGGGCCTGGACAGAGGTCTTCCAAACCCTAAGAGGACACAGATGCCAGGCAAGATTACTATGTCCAGTGAAACTATCAGTAACCATTGATGGAGAAAACAAGCTATTCCATGGCAAAAACAAATTCAAACATTACATAGTAACACTTCTGTCTTTACAGAAGTTACTAGAAGGAAAATTTCACCCCAAAGGGTCAAACTACAACTAAAACTATATAGAAAATTGATAACTACACCATCGCAAAATCACAACATCACAAAATCTCAGCTGTAGCAAACAGCAGGAATGAAGAGACTTCACAGTCACTGGTCATTAATATCTCTCAAGATCAATGGTCTCAATTCTCCAATAAAAAGACACAGACTAACTGAATGGATGCATAAACATACCCCAACATTCTTCTTCATTCAAGAAACATATCTCAACCACAAGGACAGACATAGCTCAGAGAAAAAGGTTGGGGAAAAATATTTCAAGAAAATGGTCCCAAGAAGTAAGCTGGGGTAGACATTCTAATATCTAATAAAATAGAACAAAACCAAGAGCTGGTTCTTTGAGAAAATTAACAAGATATACAAACCATTAGCCAAACTAAAAGACAAAGAAACATTATTGAAATTAACAAAATCAGGAATGAAAAGGGAGACATAACAACAGACACAGAAGAAATACAAAGAATCATAAGAATCTACTTTAAAGTCATTTATGCCACAAAATTTGAAAATCTAATGGAAATGGACAATTTTCTCAACCGATTCCATTGTCCAAAATTGAATCAAGATCAGATACACAAATTAAATAGCCCTTTTTTGCCTATAGAAATAGAAGCAATCATTGATAGTCTCCCAACCAAAAAAAGCCCAGGGCCAGATGGTTTCAGAGCAGAATTCTACCAGTCCTTCAAAGAGGAGCTGCTACCGATACTCTTCAAGCTATTCCAAAAGATAGAAATGAATGGAACATTACCAAGTTCTTTCTATGAGGCCATAGTCAAGTCGATACCTAAACCCCACAAAGGCACAACAACAAAAAAGAGGATTTCAGACCCATTCTCTTATGAACATTGATGCAAAAATACTCAATAAAATACTTGCAAAATGAATGCAAGAACATATAAAAGACATCATTCACCATGACCAAGGAGGCTTCATTCCAGGCATACAGGGATGGTTTAACATATGAAATTCCACCAATGTAATCCACCATATAAACAAACTGAAAATGAAAAATCACGTGATCATCTCCTTAGACGCAGAAAAAGCATTTGGCAAAATCCAACACCCTTTCGTGTTTAAAGTTCTGGAGAGATCGGGAATACAAGGCACATGCTTAAACACGATAAAGGCTATATACAGCAAACCAATAGCAAAAATAAAATTAAATGGTGAGATACTTAAGGAAATTCCTCTAAAATCAGGAAAAGGCAAGGCTGCACACTTTCTCCATATTTCTTCAATATTGTTCTTGAAGTTCTAGCCAGAGCAATAAGACATCAAAAGGAGATCAAGGGGATCCAAATGGGAAAGGAAGAAATCCAATTATCCCTATTTGCAGATGATATGATAGTATATATAAGTGACCCCCAGAATTTCACTAGAGAACTCCTACAGCTGAAGGACACCTTCAGCAAATAGTCTGGATAAAAAATTAACTCAAATAAGTCAGTAGCCTTCCTATATACAAATGACAATCATGCAGAAGAAGAAATTAGGAAAACTACAAATTTCATGGTAGCCACAAGCAATATAAAATATCAAGGAGTAGCTCTAGTCAAGCAAATGAAGGACTCGTTTGAAAAACATTTTAAATCTCTGAAGAGATTGAAGATGACATCAGAAGATGAAGGGATCTACCTTGTTCATGGATCGGGAGAATTAACATAGTAAAAATGGCCATCTTACCAAAAGCAATTTACAGATTCAATACAATCCCTATCAAAATACCTACAAAATATTTTGAAGATATTGAAAGATCAAGTCTCAACTTCATATGGAGAAACAAAAAACCCAGAATAGCAAAAACATTCCTATACAATAAAAGATCCTCCTGAGGAATCTCCATACCCGATCTTAAGCTGTACTATAGAGCAGCAGGAGTTAAAACAGCATGGTACTGGTACAGCAATAGGCTGGTGGATCAATGGAATCGAATTGAAGACTCAGAGATGAATCCACATTTATTCAATGGAAAAATGATAGCATCTTCTAACAAATGGTGTTGGTATAACTGGATGTCTACATGTACAAAAATGCAATTAGACCCCTATTTGTCACCATGCACAAAACTCAAGTTCAAGTGGATTAAAGACCTCAACTTAAAACCAGAGACATTAATTCAGTTAGAGGAAAAAGTGGGGAAGAGCCTGGAACACATTGGCACAGTAGACAACTTCCTGAACAGAACACCAACACCCTACTCCTTAAGGTCAAAAATTAATAAATGGAACCTCATGAGACTGAGAAGCTTCTGAAAGGCAGGAGACACTATGAACCGAACAAAATGACAGCCTATATTCTGGGAAAAGATCTTCATCAACCCTTCATCTGGCAAAGGTCTAATATCCAAAATATATAAAGAACACAAGAAATTAAATATCACCAAACCAAATAACCCAATTGAGAAATGGGGCTTGGAACTAAACAGAGAATTCTCAACAGAGGAATATCAAATGGCTGAGAAACACTTAAAGAAATGCTCAACCTCCTTAGTCATCAGGGAAATGCAAATCAAAACAACTCTGAGATTCCATCTTACACCCATCAGAATGGCTAAGATCAAAAATTCAAGTGACACCACATGCTGGCGAGGATGTGCGGAGAGAGGGACACTCCTTCATTGCTAGTGGGAATGCAAAGTAGTACAACCACTTTGGAAATCTATCTGGCTCTTTCCCAGAACACTGGAAATAGGGCTTCCTCAAGACCCAGCTATTCCACTCCTTGGAATATACCCAGAAGATGCTCCAGCACACAACAAAAAAATTTGCTCAACCATGTTTATAGCAGCCTTATTTATAATAGCCAAAACATGCAAACAGCCTAAGTGTCCATCAGTAGAAGAATGGATAAAGAAACTGTGGTACATATACACTATGGAATACTATTCAGCTATTAAAAACAAGGAATTCTCAAAATGTGTGGACAAATGGATTGAACTAGAAATGATCATAATGAGTGAGTTCACCCAGGAGCAAAAAGAGTCAAATGGTATATACTCACTTATATGGAGACACTAGTCCAAAGGTCATGTCCCATGAAAGACTTTACTTACCAGGAAAGTGGGTCAGATGGAAGGACATCCTATTGGGACTTTAGGTGAGAGAAGCATGGGAGAATGGGGAAATGGAAGGATCCAGAGGTCCCTGGACACCTACAAGAAGAACATCATGACTGGCAGATCTGGGTCCAGGGGTCCTGCTCAAACTATGGCACAAGCCAAGAAAAATATAGGTAGTAAACTTCAAACCCCTACCCAGACCTAACCAATGGACAGGACATTCTCCACCACTGAGTGAAGAGTGAGTTCTGACTTTCACATGGACTCTTGTGCCCTATTTTTGATGGCATTCCCTTGATGGGGAGGCCTGGTGGCATTCAGAAGAAGGATAACAGGGCACTAAGAAGAAACTCAATACCCTATGAGCATGTACAGGGGGAGGAATTCCCCCTCTGTCACAGACATAGGGGAGGAGAGCAGGGAGGAAGTGGGAGGGAAGGAGGGTGGAATGGGAGGATACAAAGGATGGGCTAACAATTTAGATGGAATATGAATAAATTAATAAAATATTCAAAAAAAGAAGAATCACAAAGAGAATAGAAAAGATGGATGAGAGCATCTCAGATGTAGAAGATACGATTGAAGAAACTGATACATACATCAGTCAAAGAAAATGTTAAATCTGAAAAGTTCCTGACATAAAACATTCAAGAAATCTGGGACACTGTGAAAAGACCAAACCTAAGAACAACAGGAAGAGAAGAAGAAAAAGACTCCCAGGTTTAAGGCTCAGAAAATATTTTCAGCAAAGTCAAAGAAGAAAATTTTGCCAACCGAAAGAAAGAGATGTCTCTAAAAATACAAGAAGCTTACAATTAAAAATAAATTGGACCAGAAGAGAAATATCCCCCTTCCACTTAATAAATAAAATGCTAAAGGCACAGAACAACTAAAAATATTAAAACTGCAAGGGTAAAAGGCCAAGTAACATGTAAGGCAAACTTGTCATCATTATACCTGACTTCTCAGTGGAGACTATGAAAGCCAGAAGGTCCTGGACAGGTCTTATGCAAACACTAAGAGACCAGAGATGTTAACTCAGACTACTATAATTGGAAAAACATTCAGTTATAATAGACGGAGAAAACAAGATATTGAATGAGAAAACCAAATTTAAACAGTACTTAGTCACAAATACAGCCCTACAGAAGATACTAGGAGAAAACACTAACTTAAGGAGGCTAACTACATCCAGGAAAATACAGAAAATAAATAACACTCATCTGCAAAACCAAACTAAAGGAAGCACACACACACACACACACACACACACACACACACACACACACACACACACACATATATTACTACTACTACTACTACTACTACTACTACTACTACCAACATCAAAATAACAGACATTAACCATCGCTGGCCATTAATATCTTTCAACATCGATGGCCTTAACTCCCAACTAAAAAGACACAGGCTAACAGATTGGATGGAAAAACAGGGCTCATTATTTTGCTACATTCATGAAAAACACCTCAGCCATAAAGATAGATCTTACCTCAGAGGAAAGGGCTATAAAAAGGTGTTCCAGCAAATGAATCAAAGAAGAAAGCTGGAGTAGCCATTCTAGTATCTAATAATATAGACTGTTTTACCAAAATTAATCAAAAGAGATGGGGTAGGACACTTCATATTCATCAAAGGAAAAACAAACCAAGATGATGTCTCAATTCTGAACATTTATGCCCCAAATTAAAGGACAGCCACATTCATCAAAGAAACATTAAAAGCTTAAGTCAAACAATGAGCCATACACATTAATAGTCAGAGACTTCAATATCCTTCCCTCACCAAAGAACAGATCATGGAGACAGAAAATAAATGGAGAAATAATAAAACTACTAGATGTCATGAACCAAATGGACTAAAAGATATCTATGGAACATTTCACCTGAACACAAAGAATAGACCTTCTTCTCAGCACCATATGCAACCATCTCCAAAATTAACCATGTACTTGGTAACAAAGCAAACCTCAGTAGAAAGAAGAAGATAAAAATAACCCCTTTCACATTATCAGACCACCATGGATTAAAGCTGGCACTCAATAAAAACAGAAACATCAGAGAGCCTACAAACTGTTGGAAATTTAACAACTTTCTATTCAATGACTGTTAGGATTCTGCTTCAGTCTGCCTACCCATGATGTCATTGCTTACCTGCCGTGGGCTTGTAGCCCTGCCCAGGGTCATATAAAGGATAGAACCTCCTCATATTCTCTCTACTCCCTTATTTCCCTCTTTCTCTCTCCTTCTTCTCTCTCTTTCCCTTTTCTCCCCATGCTCATTTAATAAACTCCTCTACAACATAATATCTGCTGTCTACTATCTTCTATCTATTATTTCTTTAATTTTTAAGTATAACAATATCCAGTGAGTCAACAGAGAAATAAAGAAATGAAAGACTTTCTAGAATTCAGTGAAAATAAACACACAACATAACCAAACTTATGGCAAATAATAAAATGAGTGCTAAGAGGAAAGTTCATAGCACTAAGCACCTTCATAAAGAAATTGGGGAGATGCCATACTAACAACTTAAAAACTCAATGAATACTCTAGAACAAAAAGAAAACAAGCCAAAGAGGAGTAGATGAGAGGAAATTATGAAACTCATGGCTGAGGTGAATAAATTAGAATCAAGGAGAATAATACAAAGAATCAAAGAAATCAACTGGTCTTTGAGAAAACCAACAATACAGACAAACCTTTGTCAAACTAACTAAAATGCAGGCAGAGAGGATCAAAATTAACAAAATTAGAAATGAATAGGGGGACATAACAAAAGACAGAGATGAAATCCAAAATATCATTATGCCTTACTCCAAAAGCCTGTCCTCCACACAATTGGAAAATCTACAGGAAATTGGTGGTTTTCTTGATAGATTTTACTTATCAAAATTACATCAAAATGATGTAAACTGTTTACATTGTACTATAACCCCTAAGGAAATAGAAGTGGTCATCAAAAGTCTCCCAACCAAAATAATTCCAAGACCAGATGGTTTTAGTGAAAATTTCTACCAGACATTCAAAGAAGAGCTAAGACTAACACTCCTCAAACTATTCCATGAAATGGAAACAGAAGAAACATTACCAAACTTAATCTATGAAGCCACAGTCATGCTGATACTTAAACCACCCAAAGACTCAACAAAGAAAGAGAAATTCAGGCCAATTTAACTCCTAAACATAAAGACAAAAATACTCAATGAAATACTTGCAAAACCGAATCCAAGAACACAGCAAATATATCATCCACAATGATGAAGTCGACTTCATCCTAGGGATGCAGAGATGGTTCAACATGTGAAAATCTATCAATATAATTCACAATATAAAGAAGCTGAAATAAAAAAAAATCACATGATCATCTCATTAGATGCAGAAAAAGGCCTGACAAAATTCAACATCCTTTCATGATAAAAATCTTGACACAATCAGGGATATAAGTCCCATACCTAACCATAATAAAGGCTAGACACAGAAAGCTAATGACCAAAATAAAATTAAATGAAGAGTAACACAAGGCAATTCTACTAAAATCAGAGACAGTACAAGGCTGCACACTCTCACCATATCTCTTCAATATAATACTTGAAGTTCTAGCTAAAGCAATAAGACAACAAAAGGAGATCAAGGGGATCCACATTGGAAAGGAAGAAGAGAAAGTATTACTATTTGTAGATGATATGATAGTATACATAACTGACCACAAAAATTCCACCAGAGTACTCCTATAGCTGATAAAAATCTTTCAAAAAAGTGGCTGAGTACAAGATTAATTCAATAAAATCAGTAGCCCTCCTGTATACAAATGACACACTGGCTGAGAAAGAAATTTGAGAAAGTCCACCCTTCACTATTAACACAAATAAAATGAAACATCTTGGTGTGACATTAACCAAGAAATGATAAAGAAACTTTGGTACATTTACACAATGGAACACTACTCAGCTATTAAAAACAAAGAAGTCATAAAATTTGAAGGCAAATAAATAGAACTATATAAGAACATCCTGAGTGAGGTAACACAAACCTAGAAAAACACATGTGGTATGTACGTCCTTACATGTAGATTTTAGCCACATAATACAGGATAAACATATAACAATGCACAGAACCAAAGAAGATAAGTAATATGGAGAATCCAATAAAGGATGCTTATATTTCATTCAGAATGAGAAATAGAATATAGAGAGGTAGTGGTTGAATAGAGGGAACAAGGTAGGAGTAGAAACACATAGAGATATGAGAGCGAAGATTGTACCCAGGGAGAGAAGGGTCAGAGGGACTAAACATCTTTATGGAAAAATAGAAACTGTGAGGATCTCTGTGACAAGTTAGAGACCTAAGTCAGGGTAGGCTCCTGAGGGAATATGAGAGGGACTCTGGCAGAGACACTTAGTAACAGCGGACATAGTGTCTGAAAAGTTTACTCTCTAACTATACAACACTCCTAATATAGGGAGGGGAACCCCAACCCACCCACAAAAACATGGACTCAAATTCACCCTGCTTACAAACTGTGCAGGGATAAAAATAGAACAGATAGAGCAGAGATTGAGAGAACGACCAACCATTGCTTTGTCCAACCCAAGTCACACCCCATGGGAGAAAACCAACTTCTGACACTATTAATGATACTCTGCTATGCTACCAGACAAAAGACTATCAGAGTTGTGCTTTGAAAGGCTCTACCCATCTATGCCTCCAAGTAGATGCTGAGACTCATGAGCAAACCTTGGGCTCAACATAAGGAATCTAATGGAAAAGTGGAGAGAAGAAGAAAAGTATCTGGTGGTGACAGGATCTTCACAAGAAGACAAACAGAGCAAACTGACCATGGCTGAGAGGGACCTGCAGAGATGGAGAAATCTTGAAATAACTGGATCTAGGCCCCATAAAATATGTAGCTGATGGGTAGTTCAGACTTCATGTGGTTCCTTCATAGAGGAGAGTGGGGGCTCTCTATGGAATTTACTTTCTTGCTAACTTTTTGATTACTTCCCTCTAGCAAGACAGCCTTGCCAGGCCACAGGGGAAGAGGATGTCCTCAGTCCTGATCCAAATGGATGAGCTGGGGTGGGTGGGTAAAGGGGGGCTTCCCTTTTCTGAGGAATAGGGGAAGCAGATGGGAGAGAGGGTGGGAAGGTAAAACTGTAGGTGAGGAAGGCGGGGCTACCACCAGAATCTAAGTGGCCAAACTCTGCTGACAGGGTAAATAAGTCCTCAATAGTTCCTGCCTCACAAATATGTCTGTCAGATATATTGGGTGAGAATTCTGAAGAAGATGCTCCAACATAATAAAGAGTTTTGTGTGATTATTCAGGCAGAAAACTGTCTCTGTCATCTTCTCACTTAGAAAGCTACTAACCTGCACTCCCCACATACTCACGTAATCAAGTTTATTTCTTCTCAATTAGTACATATTTTAAAGAATAACAATTTATGCATCCATTGGTTGAGTTTGACTTCAGAAATAGAGATGTAGCTAAACTGAAGTTTTTCACTTTATACAAAACAGATAGATAGATAGATAGATAGATAGATAGATAGATAGATAGATAGATGTATATGATAGATATGATGGTTGCTGAAGCCTCAAATTCTCTTAAGTACTGAGATACATCAATGCTGAATTATAGAGGTAAACAAATATTTAGGTTAGTAACTGGATGCTTTCTGCTGTGTGGATGCTGCATAGAGGTTTCTGTTTTGTTTTGTTTTGTTTTGTTTTTCAGAGTCCAAACCCAAACTACTGTTTAGAATCCTGAGTCTTCTAGTTGTGTTTTCAACAGATTTTCCCATGTCCTGGCTTTTGGATATAAGGTATCTCCATTAATCATAGGTGTGTTCTCCCTTGTGATCACTTAACATACTGTTAGTGTTAGTATTTGCTATTACACTGAGGCTAGAATTTTTATTTAGAATTTTTATTTATACTATGGTGTTCTCCCACCCTTTGGGTTCTCTCTCTCTCTCTCTCTCTCTCTCTCTCTCTCTCTCTCTCTCTCTCTCTCTCTCTCTCTCTCTCTCTCCTGTTCTTCCTGTCTCCTTTACTTCATACCTTTCTTCTCCTACACCTATTCTTTTTCTTTCATTTATCCTTTTTATGCTTTTAGCTTATGCCAGCACTTTATCCCTTGGTACTTTTTAGACTCAATAAATAACAAGTCATAATCTTATAAAGAAATCAATTCCTACTGACCAAGACATCATTTAAATTACCACAAAATGATGAAGGTAGCCTTAAAATTCTGTTTTAAAGTACTGAGCAAAACTGATTATTGCCTTTACACAATGAGAAAAATTAATATCTGAGGATATTTTTGGGGCATTGTAAGTTGATTTGTGCCAATGCTTAAGAAAGTATCACATTACTAGTTTCTTAGAATTATAGAGTGCTTGTTAAGTTTAAAGGGAATGCAACAGAGAAAATGACTCCCTACACACAGCTTTCACTGTCCCAAAAAGTCACTGACATGGGAAGTACTGCTTTTTAAAAAAAGTATATCTTTAATAAAGATGCTAACCTGGAATTTCTCTCTATTTAGGCAGGGATTCAAACAATATAAAATGAGTACATTAGAATCACTGGAATTGTGGGTTATTATCTTATTTTAATCAACATTTATAGTAATGTACTCTCAATCAAAATTCAGGGAAAATGAGGTAAACCTATGGATTTGTTGGTATACCAGTGCTGATCTTCAAACACTACTTTACGTAACTAAAGTTTGGGGTCTTGTCTTTCCTCACTCTGAATTATTCACATGCATCATTATTGTGTGCCAGAGCATTTGAACCTTACATTATCACTGATGCATGTTTTTGCAGATGATTGCCTTATCTGCAGACAGAGGTGGGTGCCAGAAAAGGGCATTAGTTCCCAGTATAGATGGTTGTGAGCCACCATGTGGTTGCTGGGAATTGACCGCAGGACCTCTGGAGAAACAGACAGTGCTCTTAACCATGGAACCATCTTTCAAGCTCCTCTAGAAAATCTTTAAATTCTCTATTTCTTCCCTGACCCAGTGGTAATTGAGTAAAGACTTGTTCAGTATTGATGAGTTTGTAGGTATTCCCTTGTTTCTGTTGTTATTGAAATCTAGCTTAATCCATGGTGGTCTGATAATACACTAAGAGTTATTTCAATTTCCTTATATCTATTGAGGTTTATTTTGTGACCAAGTATATTCTCAGTTTTGAAAAAGGTTCTGTGTCTTGCTGAGAAGAATGCATATTCTTTTGTGTTTGGATGAAATGTTCTATAGATATCTATTAGTTCCATTAGATTCATGACATCTGTTAGTTTCAATATTTCTCTTTTTAGTTTCTATTTTTAGTCACCTGTCCGTTGGTGAAAGTTGGATGTAGAAGTCTCCAATTATGAACGTGTAGGGATCAATATGAGATTTAGTCCTCAGTAATGTTTTTTTTTTTTTTTTTACAAATGTGGACACACTTGTATTTATGCACAAATATTCAGAGTTGGGGTGCTATCTTCATGGATTTTCATTTTGTTGGATATGAAGTGTCCTTACCTATGTCTTTTAATCAATATTTTTGAAAGTCTATTTTATGAGCTATTAGAATGGCTACTCCAGCTTGTTTCTTGAGTTCATTTGTTTGGAAAACCTGTTCCCAGCCCTTTATTCTGAAGTAATGTCCATCTTTGTGCTGGTTATCTCTGGTGTTGACTGGTTGTTTCTGGTGTCCACTGGGCTTCTTAGAAATGTGGGAAGTGGCCTGGGCCAAAGGCCAGATGATCCTGGAGACAGAAGCTCTTATCAGGATAGTGGATATGACTGTGGCTTGGAGGCTGGATCTCAGGGAATAGCCTACAGCTCTGCATTGCTGAATGTGTCTCAGTTGGACCCACAGGCAGAGGGTTGAGTTGGGGGCACATAATTAGGATGATCCTGAAGTCCAGCAGGTCTCCTAAAGCAGATGGGTACAGGCATGGATCAGAGGCTGGGATCATGTTTCCTTTGGGTCCAAGATCCCTCCTTGGTAAGTGAGTAGATCCAGGGGTCAAGAAGCTGAGAGACCCTCTAGCCCTGGAGCCCTCACTTGGAAGGTGGATACTCCCACCATTCACCAGGAAAACACATACTCGGGGAATTCCTATTCACTAGAGTGGCTTTACTCTTGGTCTGCAGTGACTGAGATCAACCTCCTGCTACATAAACACCATGCACACCAGGCACCACCATCTTAGAGCTACTTCCAAACTACATATTTTAATGGTGTCTAGAAACATTGATGGCACACCCAAATTTATAAGTGAGTGGTAGGGAGGCTGAAAAATAGCTGTGAACTTGTTCAATTGAATCTAATTCCAATATTATATAACCCATAATTGTGATAAATTCCACAAATGCTTATTACAGTTTACATAGTGAATACTATAGCTCTGGATTATAAGGTGTCACATTTTGCCTCAGTTCTAGGGTTAATTCTAAAACACACTTTTGTATAAAATAATGAATTTCATTAAATCCCTTAAAAATATGCTGTAATGAGCTTTATTGCGTTCATCCCCTGTTTCTGTCATTGTTAGCATCTTTGGCTCACCCTTCTAACATCTATTCTGCAATTACTAATATACGATAGGGTGAAAACGTTTACATGTGTCTTTCTACCTCTATCCTTCTTAATAGGCTGTATTGATTTTTGATATTATACAAAAGCTCTAAAAGAACTGTCATCTAGCAGTTTAACCTTTAGAACTGAATCAGTAATTCCAACAGACAAGTTTTATTCATTTTGTCTCAATTACTGGGTGAGTTAGTATTGCTTCTATGCTAACCTGCAAAAGTTACAATGTTGCAGGTTAGGCTATTCAAATAAAAATGATTGTGGACTACAGACGATAATAATCAATCAAAAAGCAAGAAGAAAGAAAAAGAGAAACAGTGTTCCTCTTTATCCACATCCTCACCAGCATGTGGTGTCACTTGAATTTATTATCTTACACATGCTAATGGGTGTAAAACAGAATCTCAGAGTCATTTTGATTTGCATTTCCCTGATGACTAAGGAGGCTGAGCATTTCTTTAAGTGTTTCTCAGCCATTCCATATTCTTCTGTTGAGAATTCCCTGTTTAGTTCTGAGCCCTATTTCTCAATTGGGTTATTTGGTTTAGTGGTGTTTAATTTCTTAAGTTCTTTATACATTTTGAACATTAGACCTTTTCCAGATGTAGGGTTGGTAGACTGTAACTTTGTCCTGTTGACAGTGTCTCTTGTCTTATAGAACTTCTTAGCCTCATGAGGTCCCATTTATTAATTGTTGACCTTATGGCCTGTGCTGTTGGAGTTCTGTTCAGGAAGTTGTCTCCTGTGCCACTCCTTCATTGCTGATGGGAATGCAAACTTGTACAACAACATTGGAAATCTGTCTGCCACTTTATCAGAAAAATGGGAATAGGGCTTCCTCAAGACCCAGCTATTCCACTCCTTGGAATATACTCAGAAAATGCTACACCACACAACAAGGACATATGCTCAAACATGTTCATAGAAGCCTTATACGTTCATAATAGCCAGAACCTGGAAGCAGCCTAAATGTCCCTCAGTTGAAGAATAGATAAAGAAACTGTGGTATATTTACATTATGGAATACTACTCAGCTATTAAAAAGAAGGAAATCGGGGAATTCCAAGATGGCGCCAACCATTAAGCCACGTATCTGATCTACTCCGTGGAGACCAGAGACATAAGAGGAGCAACAGATTGCTGGACTTTGAGAACTGTAGGTGAGTGGGGCCCCAAAGACCACAGACCAAACAGGGTGGCCTACCCCCCTGGGTCAAGCAACATCCTGGAGGTGCTAAACACACTCCCCAAACTCTGAAATGGAATCCACATGCAAACTGCAGCCTGTATATAAAGCACAGACTCACTGTTTGGGGAGGGGTTTTTCCAGAGTCCCCAGCCAGAGGAGTCTCAGTGAAGAGGGTGAATCTGCCCTAGGATTCCTCCTTCCACACCACCCCAAACTGCAGAGGTCGCCCGCCTAGGCTGACTGAAAACACAGGCGGCGGGACCCAACAGAGTCAGTTATAGTGGGACTACAGCTCGCTGGCCATCCAGGGCCAAACTTAACACCAATCACAGCGGACTGAGCCTGCAAACAGCGGCAGTGAGAAATCAGCTTGAACTGCTTCCAAAGCCCCATCGGGAGACGTGGGTCTTGCCTAGAGCTACAGCTGAACTTATTAGCCCTGTGGGAAGACCTGGTTCCGAGGGCTTCCGCCAGAGCACTGCAACCCTATTGTTCCTACCCAGCCGCAAGGCACTGGTCCTATGCTCCGCTCCCCGCTCCCTGCTCCCCGAACGAGAGAGCTCAGCTAGAGATCCTGGCCTAAGCAAGGCAGGCACTCTCACATTATCGGGAGATGAGAAGTGGATGGGTCGTGTTTGCAGAGTCTAATTGCTGTCCTAGGGTGTGCAGGGACCAGCATACCCCAGTGGGAAGATTTGGTTCCGTGAGCAGCCTCCAGAGCGCTACAGCGCCAGTCTTACTAACCTATCAGCTACAAGGCCCTGACCCTGTGCTCCCTGCTCCCCGAACGAGAGAGACCAGCTGGAGATCCTGGCCCGAGCAAGGCAGGCACTCTTACATTATCAGGAGATGAGATGTGGATGGGTCGTATTTGCAGTGTCTAAATGCTGACCCAGAGTGTGAGGGGCCCAACATACCCTGGGGGGAAGATTTGGTTCCGTGAGCATCCGCCAGAGCTCTGCAGAACAAGTCTTACTAACCGCCCAGCTGCAAGGCCCTGGCACTGCGCTCCCTTCTCCCCAAATGAGAGAGTCCAGTGGAGATCTAGGCCCAAGCAAGGCAGGCACTCTCACTTTATCGGGAGACGAAAAGAGGGTCTTGCATGCAGTGCCTAATTGCTAACCAAGAGCGACCTTGGTCCCTCCAGGCATATAGTACTGGGAGAGGTTGGGCACAACTACAGGGTATAGAGGCCGAGCTAAAAGACAGCTACACCCCCAGAAGATCTGATCTACCTGGGGTCTTGACTACATTTCCACAGGAAGGACAGGCAGCTGGGATCAACCTACTCAGCCAGAACGTTTGTGTGTGGACCTTATTCTAGGTCCCAAGACTGCTGATCTGAATTACAGCAGTAAAGTCCAAACAGCTATCTACTTTGGCTGGCTCAGCCTGGAGCCCAGGGGGCAGAGGAAAATCACCAGGAGTGAAACCGGATCACCTACCTGTTCCACAAAAACACCCCTTGATCTCCACAGGCAAGAGCACCTGACCTATAATCAGTCATCAATTAACCACTCTCAACTAGCGAAGGTCACTACAAAATACCTTCCAACATCAGAGCCATCAAAATGACTAGAGGACAGCGTAAGAATGCTATCAAAAACACAAACAGTTTGGCATCTCCAGATCCCAACATTCCCAATGAAAACAACCTAGAGAACCTAACAGCAATGGATAGGCAAGAAAATGACCTCAAGTCCTTAGTAAAGAAGATGATAATGGAAGAAACAAATAAACTCTGTAAACAAATGCAGGAGGAGGCAAACAAGAGGGCTGAAGAGTTAAAAGAGTCATATAAAGAGGCACTTGAAGAATTTCAGAGAAATATAAATAACCAGATGATGGATATCATTAAAACAGTCCAAGACATGAAGATAAAAATGGAAGCTATGATGCAGGAACACACAGAAGAAAAATGTGATCAAGAGTCTGCAAAGAGGAAAGCAAGCATCTCAGAGGTGGCCTTATCTAACAGATTGCAAGAAATGGAAGAACGAATATCAGGACTTGAAGATACAATCGCAGAACTAGAAACAACCATTCAGGGAAATGCTAAATCTGAAAAGTTCCTAACACAGACCATTCAAGAACTAAAAGACAACATGAAAAGACGAAACTTGCGAATAATAGGGATACAGGAGAGACTGGACAGCCGACTCCACAGCCCAGAACACATCTTTAATCAAATAATGGAGGAAAATTTTCCCAATCTGAAGAAAGAGATGCATACAAGAATACAAGAGGCCTACGGAACACTAAATAGAATAGACCTGAAAAGAAAATCTTCCCGCCACATAATAATAACAACACAAAATATACAGAACAAGGAAAAAATATTGAAAGCGGCAAGAGAAAAAGGCCGAGTAACATACGAAGGCAAACCTATCAGAATTACTCCTGACTTCTCAGCAGAGACCATGAAAGCCAGAAGGGCCTGGACAGAGGTGCTGCAACCCCTACAAGAACACAGATACCAAGCAAGACTACTATATCCAGGAAAATTATCAATAACCATTGACGGAGAAGACAAGTTATTTCATGACAAAAACAAATTCAAACAGTGCCTAGCCACAAATCTAGCTTTACAGAAGCTATTAGAAGGAAAACTCCACCCCAACGGGTCAAACTACAACCAAAACTACATAGGAAATAGGTAAATATACCATTGAAAAATCACAACCTCACACATTCTCAACTGTTACAAATACCAAAAATGAAGGGACTTACCAATCACTGGTCATTAATATCTCTCAACGTCAATGGTCTTAACTCTCCAATAAAAAGACACAGACTAATGGGATGGATGCATAAACATGACCCAACATTCTTCTGCATTCAAGAAACACACCTCAACCACAAGGACAGACATTGCCTCAGAGTAAAAGGTTAGGGAAAAATATTCCAAGCAAATGGTCACAAGAAGCAAGCTGGGGTAGCCATTCTAATATCTAATAAAATAGACTTTCAACCAAAATTAATCAAACAAGATGAGGATGGTCACTTCGTACTCGTCAAAGGTAAAGTCAACCAAGAAGACATCACAATTTTGAACATCTATGCTCTCAATACAAGAGCTCCCACATTTGTAAAAGAGTTATTAACAAAGCTTGCCCCACTCATGGATACCCACACATTAATAGTGGGAGACTTCAACACCCCACTTTCACTCAAGGATAGGTCTTTGAATCAAAAAATAATCCGGGAAATAAACTCATTAGCAAACGTTATGAATCAAATGGATCTAACAGATATCTACAGAACTTTCCACCAAATGCAGAGGATTATACTTTTTTCTCAGCACCCCATGGAATGTTCTCTAAAATTGATCACATAGTTGGTCATGAAGCAAACCTCAATAGATACAAGAAGATGGAAATAATACCTTGTATCTTATCAGATCACCATGGTCTAAGGCTGGACTTCAACAACAACAGAAATAACAAAAAGCATACTAACACGTGGAAACTAAACAACTTTCTACTTAATGACACATGGGTCATGGAAGAAATAAGGGAAGAAATAAAAGACTTCCTGATATTCAATGAAAATGATGGAACAACATACCCAAATTTGTGGGATACATTGAAAGCAATGCTAAGAGGAAAATTCATAGCACTAAGCACCTTCAAAAAGAAAAAGGAATCCTCCCACATAAACAACCTAACAACACATCTGGAAGCTCTAGAAAAAAAAGAAGCAGAAACACCCAAGAGGAGTCGATGCCTAGAAATAATCAAACTCAGGGTTGAAACCAATAAATTAAAAACAAAGAGAACAATCTAAAGAATCAACAAAACCAAGAGCTGGTTCTTTGAGAAAATTAACAAGATAGACAACCCGTTAGCCAACCTAACTAAAAGACAGAGAAACACTATTCAAATTAACAAAATCAGAAATGAAAAGGGAGACATAACAACAGACACAGAAGAAGTACAAAGAATCGTAAGAACCTACTTTATAGGCATTTATGCCACAAAATTCGAAAATTTAAGGGAAATGGACAAATTTCTCTGTCGATTTCATTTGCCAAAATTGAACTAAGTCCAGATAAACAAATTAAATAACCCTATTTCACCTATAGAAATACAAGCAACGATTGATAGTCTCCCAACCACAAAAAGCCCAGGGCCAGGTGGTTTCAGTGCAGAATTCTACCAGACCTTCAAAGAGGAGCTAATACCGATACTATTCAAGCTATTCCAGAAGATAAAAATGGACGGAATATTACCAAATTCCTTCTATGAGGCCACAGTCACATTGATACCTAAATCTCAGAAAGATCCAACAAAAAAAAAGAGAATTTCAGACGAATTTCTCTTATGAACATTGATGCAAAAATACTCAACAAAATTATTGCAAAGCGAATACAACAGCATATCAAAGACATCATTCACCATGACCAGGTAAGCTTCATTCCAGGCATGATGGGATGGTTTAACATACAGAAATCCATCAATGTAATCCACCATATATACAAACTGAAAGAGAAAAACCGCATGATCATCTCTTTAGATGCAGAAAAAGCATTTGACAAAATCCAACACCCGTCTATGTTCAAAGTTCTGGAGAGATCGGGAATACAAGGCAATTATCTAAACATAATAAAGGCCATATACAGAAAACCAACAGCCAACATTAAATTAAATGGAGAGATACTCAAGGAAATTCCTCTAAAATCGGGAACCAGACAAGGCTGCCCCCTGTCCCCTTATCTCTTCAATATAGTTCTTGAAGTTCTAGCCAGAGCAATAAGACAGCAAAAGGAGATCAAGGGGATCCAAATGGGAAAGGAAGAAGTCAAATTATCCTTATTTGCAGGTGATATAATAGTGTATATAAGTGACCTGCAAAATTCCACCAGAGAACTCCTACAGCTGATAAACACCTTCAGCAAATTGGCAGGATACAAAATAAACTAAAAAAAAGTCAGTAGCTTTCCTGTATACAAATGACAAACAGGCCGAGGAAGAAATTAGGAAAACTACTCCCTTCATGATAGCCACAAACAATATAAAATATCTAGGAGTAACTCTAACCAAGCAAGTGAAGGACTTATTCGAAAAAAAACTTCAAACCTCTGAAGAAAGAGATTGAAGATGACATGAGAAGATGGAGGGATTTACCTTGTTCATGGATCGGGAGAATCAACCTAGTAAAAATGGCCATCTTACCAAAAGCAATTTACAGATTCAACGCAATCCCTATCAAAATACCTACAAAATACTTTGAAGATATTGAAAGATCAATTCTCAAATTCATATAAAGAAATAAAAAAACCAGAATAGCAAAAATAATCCTATACAACAAAAGATCCTCCGGAGGAATCTCCATACCTGATCTCAAGCTGTACTACACAGCAACAGTAATTAAAACAGCATGGAACTGGCAAAGCAATAGACTGGTGGATCAATGGAATCGAATCAAAGACCCAAAGATGAATCCACACACATTTGCTCACTTGATTTTTGACAAAGAAGCCAAATCTATTCCATGGAAAAAGGATAGCATCTTCAACAAATGGTGTCGGTCTAACTGGATGTCTACATGTAGAAAAATGCAATTAGACCCTTATTTGTCACCATGCACAAAACTCAAGTCCAAGTGGATTAAAGACCTCAACTTAAAACCAGAGACATTAATTCAGTTAGAGGAAAAAGTGGGGAAGAGCCTGGGACACATAGGCACAAGAAACAACTTCCTGAACAGTACACCAACAGCCCAGGCCTTAATGTCAACAATTAATAAATGAGACCTCATGAGTCTGAGAAGCTTCTGTAAGGCAGGAGACACTGTCAAGAGAACAAAACGACAGCCTACAGAATGGGAAAAGATCTTCAGCAACCCTTCTTCTGACAAAGGTTTAATATCCAAAATATATAAAGAACTAAAGAAATTAAACACCACAAAACCAAACAACCCAATTGCGAACTGGGGCTTGGAACTTAACAGAGAATTCTCAAAAGAAGAATATCAAATGGTCGAGAAACACTTAAAGAAATGCTCGTCCTCGTTAGTCATCAGAGAAATGCAAATCAAAACGACACTGAGATTCCATCTTACACCCATCAGAATGGCTAAGATCAAAAACTCAAATGACACCACATGTTGGTGAGGATGTGGAGAGAGAGGAACACTCCTTCATTGCTGGTGGGAATGCAAACTAGTACAACCACTTTTGGAAAGCTATCTGGCGCTTTCTCAGTAAAATGGGAATAGGGCTTCCTCAAGACCCAGCCATCCCACTCCTTGGAATATACCCAGAAAATGCCCTACCACATAACAGGGACATATGCTCAACCATGTTCATAGCTGCTCTATACATAATAGCCAGAACATGGAAACAGCCTAAGTGTCCCTCAGTAGAAGAATGGACTAAGAAACTGTGGTATATTTACACAATGCAATACTACTCAGCTATTAAAAATGAGGAATTCCCGAAATTTGTGGACAAATGGATATATCTAGAAATTATCATAATGAGTGAGTTCACCCAGAAGCAAAAAGAGACAAACGGTATATACTCACTTATATCAAAACACTAGTCCAAGGGATACATACCATGAAAATCTTTACTTACCAAGAAAGTGGGTCAGAGGAGAGGATATCCGATTGAGACTTTAGGCAAGAGTAGCATGGAAGAAAGAGGAAATAGTAGGACCCACAGGGTCCTGGAAACCTACAAGAAGAATTTTATGACAGGCAGATCTGGATCCTGGGGTCCTCCTCAAACTAATGCACCAGCCAAGTAGAATATAGGCAGTAAGCTTCGAACCCCTACCAAGACCTAGCCGACGAACATGATATTCTCCACCGTTGAGTGGAGAGTGAGATCTGATTCTCACACAAAGTCTGGTGCCCCTTTTTTGACCATGTCCCCTAGATGGGGAGACCTGGTGGCACTCAGAGGAAGGATAGCTAGTTACCAAGAAGACTCTTGATATTCTGAGAGCATATATAGGGGGAGGAGGTCTCCCTCAGTCACAGACATAGGGGAGGGGAGAAGGGGAGAAATGGGGGTGAGGGAAGAATGGGAGGAAACAGGGGAAGGGCTAACAATCGAGATGTAATATGAACAAATCAATAAAAAAAAAAAAAACAAGGAAATCCGGAAATTTGTGGATAAATTGATGGAACTAGAAATCATTATGAATGAGTTAACCCAGAAGCAGAAAGACTCACATGGTATATACTCATGTATAACTGGACACTAGCACAAAAGGTATGTCCTATGAAAGTCTTCACTTACCAGAAGATTGGGATGGATGTGCGGACATCCTACTGGGACTCCAGGTAAGAGAAATATAGGAGATTGGGAAATAGAAGGATCCAGAGGGTCCTAGAAACCTACAAGAAGAACATTGTGATGGGTGGATCGGGGCCAAGGGGGATCTGCTCAAACTATTGCACTAACCAAAAACAATGCAATGTCCCCTACTCTGATCTAGCCACTTGACAGGATATTCTCTACAATTATGTGGAGAGCAGGGATTGACTTTGACATGAACTCTGGTGCTTAATATTTTACCACTCCCCTTTGTGGGGGGACCTCAAAGAAAGAATAAGCAGGCTACAAAGATGAGACTTGATAGCCTGTGACCACATAGTAGGAGAGGAGGTCCCACTCAGTCATAGACCTAGGGGAGGGGAATAGGGTGAAAGTGGGAGGGAGGGAGGAGTACGAGGATACAAATGAGGGGATAACAATTGATAAACTTTTAACAATTTTAACAATTAATAAAAATTAATAAAATTTTAGAAAGAGAAAAAGAGAAGTGGATTTTAGAAAGAATCATAGACACTTTTTATACAGGTATAGTACATATGCTACATCACCTTTATTCAGTCATGATTAAAGGGGGCTATTGCATCGTCCAACCTCACTTCACATTCCTCCACAATATTATTTTTCAAACTTCTTTAAACTACCCATTGTTATGAGGAGACTCATTGGCTTGGATTCCAGGAACACATAAATGAATGAGGCCTAGTAGCCAACATCAAAGATGATGTTGTCTAATGCAGTGAAATTCAAAGTAGAGATCTGGACCAATCATCTAACATTTGATAGAATTATAATTTCTCAGGTCTATTGGGGTTCCTGAAAAAACAGAAAACAACTTGTGAACTTATGGAGAGCAGCTCATTAGGCAGCACAACCATCATGGGTGTACCTTGAAGTCGCAGAACCTCAATACTACAGGTTCCAAGGATTTCAGGCTGCTATGAAGTTTCACTCTACTTGTTACCCTTACAGTCAACACTTTCTCATAATCTATGAGTTGTATGAAAACTCCAATGGTGTTTGCAGCCCCTCATTAGGCAGTGTCATTGGCATGTACAATAATAGTGATTTATGATTTTCAAACATTGCAGCTGGAGCAGATTATTGACTCAGCCACAATGCTTATAAAAAACATAGAGATCTAGACTATTAGTAGAATTAGGTTAAGATGTTTTTGTTAGAGGCTTTGATGTAGAAATCTTGGGGACAATTTAAAGTTCAGAAATACACTCTGATAACTTAGTGAGGAATTTTTTGAGGTCATGGAAAAAGAACAATGGTGATCCAACTAAATGTAGCTGATGTGCCTTTCTTGCTAAAATTGGAATGGTGGTCAAAGGCCATGATTAATTTTCTGTACCGATGTTGTTGATGTGAAGTAGTTACCATTTGAATAGGCATAAAAAGAGAATTGTGCTTCATGAACTTCTCTGCCTTCATTTTAGGGAGCCAACAACTTATTTCCAACATTATATCTGCTATAGCAATCAGTTGTTCTATGCAAATTTGTTTGATACCAGCCTATTGATTAAATTATATCAAATTGGAAACGAAATATTAATATCTCATGAAGAGCAAAAGTTGAAGAACCGTAGGAATTTGAACTACTCCTAACACTGTTTGAAACCACATAAATCTCTAGTCATTGTAGGTGAACTATCTCAGCAGCTGTCATAAAATCACTAATGAACTACAGAAGAGTATGTTATAACTTCAAGTAGGTGTGCTGCTGCAAGGTTATAATATGTATAAACCTTATTATTAAAAAATCTCTTGAAAATTAGCAAAAACCTTGCACACAAAATTTAGCCAGTTCCCAGATCTATACAATTTAATTAGCATTCAAATTGCAAGCTGTCTCTTCCTCCCTCTCCTTCCTCCCCTCTTCCTTTCTCTCTCTATTTGTTTTGTTACTGTTATTAATCTACTTTCACTTTCTTTTGTTATAACTAAACTTTATAAAAACCTGTAGTTTTTTTATGTGTAGCAATGTACTTTTTGATCTACTTTGTAACTGTTTGTTTCTAAAGGTTCAAAACGTCTAAGCCCCTGTTCAAACTTCACCACTGCCTCCCCCCCCCACCCCCGCAGCGCCCCCTACTCAGATCTTGTCCATTTGTGACATTGTTTACATATTATATCCTCATACTTTCTATTGTTTTCTCACTTCTCTTTAGTGTTTTTCTTTTTTATATTACCATCCTTGCCTCTCTGATATGCCCTCCTCATCCTGAAGATTTATTTCTCTATGGCCTTGTCATTTTTGTCTGTTAAGTATTAAAGTTCTTTGCTTAAAAAGCTCAGAACACAGTGTCTTTCTATCCCAGAAGGCTTATAAAGTATCAGCTTAAATGATTCTTCCCTTATTTATATTTTGAGCTTGACATTTTGTTTTCCAAGCTGTATACTTTATCATTCATGCCTAGATATCCTACCAGATACATGGGCATAGCTTAAGCCTTTATTTATCATTCTTATTTCCATCCAAAAGTCATATCCTCATGATTTCCTCTTGTGTGTAGTATGGATCACATGCTTTATTACATTTTACACACCATATATTCACATTTTATAATTTGATTGTGCAAGTCTGATTTTTTCCTTCATGATTAATATAGTTCCTTCATGTGAGAGCATATCTGTATTACTCAAAGTCATAACTGAACCCAAAATAATTTCTCTCATAAAGACTAAGTTTAGCAAATATTTATCTAGGTGTTGGTAAAACAAACATATTTCTCAAGTATTAGAAAATATATTCCTCAATGAAAGATGAAAAAGATGATTTTAAGGTAGAGAAAAATACTTAAAGAACAGATCAGTGTCTCTTTGTAAGTGTTAAAAAATATGAGAAAGGGAACATGTGATACTCAACTCTGTAATTACAAAGAAACTTTGGCTAATCTATTTTTTAAAACAACAAATAAGTACTACCTAGAAGGTTATGATAGTTAATGAGATAATGAGTATAAATTAGAATTCAGTTATTTATTTTGGAAAGTTTAAAAAAGAATTTACATAGATAAAAGTCTTTCAGACAAAATGTTGAAAACCCTCTCTCATACATAAGAAAGGACAGTCCTTCAGGGTGATTTGGTGGCATCCAATAAGTTTACTATGTGGGGCCATGGTACTGATGCATGCTAGATTTTTGTCACCTTGTCTTGAGGAAGGGGAAGGAGGCATTCTAGTCTTACCTGTCAGTAGTGATTAGTTAGTTGTAAATAACCAGCAAAGCATATTTTAAGATTTCACAACAAGCTATGCCTCTTTCTACATGTAAGCATGCTAATTTGGAACAGGTAATTAGGTCACATCTCATACTCTTGCATTAGTACTAAAAGTTCACAGTCCCATTGCCTAATGAGGAATCTTTGATAATGAAATGCCCCACCCATGAGCCCAAATAAGAATCAATTTATCAGCCATATAGAGGTGGGTGTTATCATAGAACATGATCTTCTTTCCAGAAACACACAGAAATGTGTGCAGATGAGTGATGAGGAGGGAAAGGGAGAGAACACTTATAAAGTCTGATTAAAATCTTAATATCTTTTTACATAGTGTATTTTATCCCAAAGTATCTTCCTTCAATGCAGATAATAATTTAAAACAATCATGGTTTAACTCACTCTACATGTTTTCATTAAACACACACACACACACACACACACACACACACACACACACACACATTTTCATAAGTTTTTAGAAATTCAGGAACTAGCCATCATCTTGCAGTGTTACTTTCTTTTCACATTTTGTCATTCCTTCAATTTCTGTTTTAGGCCAGGAAGCACATGCCACATTAGTTTCCCTTCCTTTTTTTGTAAATGTATACCCTTAATTTTCATATGTAGTTCCTTTTTTCCTTTAACATAGAAAAAACTATGTCTTTGAGAGTCAATTTTACAAATAGCCAAACAGGCTCATTCACCCTGATTCTTCCTATTAAGCTTAACTGAGAAACTCTGGTACATTTGATGTAATGGGAAATCTAGATATTTCAGCCTTATTCATAATAGCCAGAACATGGAAACAGCCTAAGTGTCCCTCAGTAGAAGAGTGGATAAAGAAACTGTGGTACATATACACTATGGAATACTACTCAGCTATTAAAAACAAGGAATTCCTGAAATTTGTGGATAAATGGATTGAGCTAGAAATGATCATAATGAGTGAGTTAAGCCAGAAGCAGAAGGAATCAAATGGTATATACTCACTTATATCTGCATACTAGCCCAAGGGGCATGTCCCACGAAAGCCTTCACTTACCAGGAAACTGGGACAGAGGGGAAGGCATCCTATTGGGACTCTAAATGAGAGACGCATGGGAGAACAGCAAAATAAAAGGATCCAGAGGGTCCTAGAAATCTACAAGTAGAACAATATGATAGGCAGATTTGGGCCCAGGGGTCCCGCTCAAACTAAGGCACCAGCCAAGGACAATACAGGAGGTAAACTTTAAACCCCTTCCCAGATCTAGCCAATGGTCAGAATATTCTCCACAGTTGAGTGGAGAGTGTGATACGACTTTCTCACGTACTCTGGTGCCTCACATTTGACCATGTCCCCTGGAGGGGGAGACCTGGTGGCACTCAGAGGAAGGACAGCAAGTAGCCAAGAAGAGACTTGATACCCTATGAGAATATATAGGGGGAGGTAATCCCCCTCAGGAACAGTCATAGGGGAGGGGAATAATGGGAAAATGGGGGGGGGGGGAATGGGAGGATACAAGGGATGGGATAAACATTGAGATGTAACAAGAATAAATTAATTAATTAAAAAAAAAGCTAACATCTATTCTGCAGAATTGTGTTTGCATATTAGAGTCAAGAGCATGAGGTGATGTGTAGAATAATACAACAAATTTAAATCAGTTATATATTTCATTGAGAATTAGATTTCAGTATCTGTAAGAACTTGACAAATGAAGTCTTGAGCTTAGAATTTAGAGATGGCCAATATTGTTTGTGGATTTAGCCTTTGGGGAAAAATATGTACTTGCTCTAGCCTTTGAGAGTTGGTTTTTCTTTTGAAAAAGAATGAATGGAAATTCCTAAGTATGAGGTCACCTGAGTCACTATTGCTATCAAAAACAGTTTGTTGAGAATTTATGTAAAATCAAGATTCCCTTCGATTCACTTGTATCATAGACATGTGGTTTTACAATGGCTCTATAAGCATTCACATTCAGAGACAGCAATTTATTAAACACATGTCTAGCATCAAGTAATATTTTTAAATGTAAGTCATTGACTTTTTTGAAGTGAAAACATCAGATAAATCACATACTATAGCAAAGAAATTAATAATTTCTAAAAAAAAAAAAAAAAAAAAAAAAAAAGCTTGTGTCTTAAAAGAGAGTCAAAGCAGTTCCACATAAAGAATGAGGGAAAAATTAATTTCCTTCAGTAGAATCTTGGGTGGCAAAGGAACCGTTGTCATATTGCTTCATGTGATGATGATTGATTGTCAACGTCACAGTTTAGAATCATCTAGAAGACACATGTCTGGCTATATCATCTTAGCAATGGCTAGATTGCGTTTGTTGAGAAAAAGCTCACCTGTGGTTATAAGCAATTAAGAGGTCGTGTATAAGAGTATGGCTACAGTTCAAACATGGCTTGTCCCCAGATACTCATGTTGAGGCTCAGTCGTCAGCATAAGATGTTAAATGTATAGAAATGTACCTGATGTTCATAGAGTGAGAGAGGATTAGGATTTACATTTGACACTTTCTTGAGTAGAGCTTCCAGGATTATAGGTTATCTCACCATTGGACAATAGAATTCCTGAATTGCCTAGGAATTCTGCTAGCAAAAAGATCATCAGATGTCTCCTCCATAAGCTGAGAAGTATTCCATAGTATAAATGTACCACAGTTTCTTTATCCATTTTTCTATTGAGATACACATAGGCTGTTTCCATGTTCTGGTTGTTATGAATAAGACTGTTATGACCATGGTTCAGCATATGTCCGTGTAGTGTGGTGGAGCATTTTCTGGGTATATTCCAAAGAATATAGTAGCTAGAAGGATCCAGAGGGTCCTAGAAACTTACATAAAGAACATTATGACTGGCGGATCTGGGCTCAGGGGTCCTGCTCAAACTATGGCACCATCCACAGACAATACTTGCAGTAAACTTCGAACTCCTACCCAGATCTAGCCAATGGACAGGACATTCTCCACCATTGAGTGGAGAGTGGGGACTGACTTTCACACAAACTCTGGTGCCTTACTTTTAACCACATCCCCTTGATTGCAGGCCTCATGGCACTCAGAGGAAGGATAGCAGTCTACAAAGAAGAGACTTGATACTCTATGAGCATATACAGGGGGAGGAGGTTCCCCTCAATCACAGACAGGGGAGGGGAGTATGGGGAAAATGGGAGAGAGGGAGGAATGGGAGGATACAAGGGATGGGCTAACAATTGAGATGTAATATGAATAAATTAATAAAATATTTTTAAAAGAAATATTTTCTTATTTATGTTACAAAAGCAAATAATTCCTGTTGCAATGACTACAGTCTCACGAGTTCTGTGTCACACCTATATTGTTACCAGACAGTTGCTTTCCTGAAGGGAAATGCAGAAGCATCACTGCCAGAGATAAACTCCAGAAAAATGCCCACTGAGCATCTGTCGGGAATTCACATGGCAGTCACTCATAAAGCACACTCCTATCAAGCACTTAAAAAACCCTAAAAAGCCTGTGTTCTAGCTATGGATTATATAGAGTTATTTTGTTTTCCCCAGTTTAGCCTATTTTCTGTCATGAAGAACACAGATTTCAGCAACTGCCAAAATTAAGGAGTTGTATTTCAGCTATTAAAAACAAGGAATTGATACCCTATGATCATATACAGGGGGAGGTAATCCCCCTCAGGAACAGTCATAGGGGAGGGGAATAATGGGAAAATGGGAGGGAGAGAAGAATGGGAGGATACAAGGGATGGGATAAACATTGAGATGTAACAAGAATAAATTAATAAGAAAAGACAAACAAACAAACCAAAAACAAACAAACAAAAAAAGGAATTCCAGAAATTTTGGACAAATGAACTGAACTAGAAATGATCACAATGAGTGAGTTCACCCAGAAGCAGAAAGAGTCAAATGGTATATACTCACTTATATCTAGACACTAGCCCAAGGGGCATGTCCCATGAAAATCTTATCTTACCAGGAAAGTGGGTCAGAGGGAGGACATCCTATTGGGACTTTAGATAAGAAACTATTTCAGATTATAAAAATAATGCAAAATTAACCAGCACTAAGAATGTGCCTTCAGCTTTCTCATCATCCATGTAAATAAATACTGTGAGCTCTCCACTCACTTGGTCACTTGCTCTCTCTGTCTTTTACTGTTATCCAACCACATTCTCAGTCACTCACAGTACGGATAATAAAAACTGTTTTAAAAAGAATCTGCAGACTCATTTTGTTGGTATAATTTATTGATTTAAATATTTTATAAGTGACAGTTTGAATTTTTAAGGTAAATAATGCAGGATTTAAACAGTTCTGTAGTGAATCATGTAAATATAACACACAAATTCTATTTCCACTTTGTTTAGAAGAATTCCAGGTATCCATCAATCATTCGTCCATGTACAAACTTCCTTGTTCTGCAGTATACATTTACAATGACTACTGTATCTTGAAACAGAGTATATATTGTGCATAATTTCGGATAATTACAAGTAAAATAACCAAACAAGTAAAAAGTCATGCTACATAAAAACAAAGGAGATAGGGTGGATATTTAAAATGTTATAAATACTTCCCATGTTTACACATATTATTCTTAAAATTGTTGTGAAATGAGACATATTTGATCACTTTAATCAGATTTTTTTCTTGAAACTTGTACTAAGGGATAAAAGAAAACATTTTAAAATATAATTTGAGTCATCAAATGAAACTTTAAGAAGTTAATGGTACAGGTTTAACAGAGGCATTCATTAAAAATAAAAAATGGAAAATAGCTTGGCATTTAAAAATGTATGTAATTTAACCATGCCCTACATGTATAATAATATATTTACCCAGTATTATTTGATGATATTATAGTTTAAGTTTGGGATAACTAGATTTTTTAAAAGAAATGATCACAAAGTATATTCTGTTAGTAAAATAGCATATTATATATATAATATTATTTACAACAAGCCAAGCCAAAATTTAGATGCATGAGATTGCAACAAACAAATGGAACAAATACTAAAGTAACTCAGGTGTCTGTGTAAGTAAACACTACCTCATGCAGAGGACACTAATGAAAGCCTAGCACATCACAACTATATCTTTATGTTAGCACAGGGAGCCTAATCACTACTATGTAGTGCTGTATGTTTGATGTGTTGATATTACGCACTCAGATGAGCAAGACAAGCTTGATATTTAAAGTACTGTTTGGGAAATGGGACCCTTTGGTTTTATAAAATGGCAACTCACAGTTAAACAGTCTGAATTCAGGTAGGTTAATTGTGGAATGAGGAATGATAGGTATTTCTGAATGTATTTAATTGGTATGATTTAAAATTGGTATAATGAGAAAGATTAGTCAGTTGATTACTAACCATGTAGTGTAGGTGCCAGGAGCCATTACAGTATTTATACTTTTTCCAAAGCAGAAACTCAGGAAGAGTTTTTATTTCTTTTCTAAATGAAACAAATTGATCATTTAGCATAAAAAATAACTGAAATGAGCCACCAGACAGAAAGGGGTGTGGAGGCTTGTCAGGAACTCCAAATATCAAGGCTTGCACAGACTGATACACCAACCAAGCACAGTGCAAACAGAGGACTTGGACCCCCTGTTTGGATGTATTCAATGGACAGCTAATTCTCCACAAAGGAAAGAGGGGTGGGGGTGAGGGTGGGGGACTGCCACTGAGAAGACCTCTGGTACCCAAGATATGATCACTACCCCTTGGGGAAGAGGTCCTGTGGAAACACAGGGAGCGGAATGCAGACTGTCCAGATGAGACCTGATAGGCTGCGGCCTGAAGGTGGGGGATAAAGACCTCACATGTCTGAGATATAGGGGAAGGAAACAGATTGAAGGGGTGAGTAGAGTAGGAACAGGAAGTCAGGAGCAAGGGGATTACAATCCAGATGTAATGTGAATAAATTATATATACATAAAGCAACATTTCACTTCCTACCAAACTTCCTTAATTTTCTCACATCCTGATGAGCTGTGACAGCCGGACTAGATTTCCTAATAAAGTAACTGTCTGTGTCTGTGGTCAATAGCTTGTAGATTTTGTACACTGGACCTTAGAAATTGATTTTGAGTACACAGCAAAAACACAGGGAGACAAAAGAGGACTTTGGCTCAAAACTTAATTTCTCATTTGCATTATCTGTATTTCTCCCATTTAAAAATCACTTTGAAACTATACACTCAACAAATAAAAATGCTAAAGATATTAACAGTTTAATATTTATTTTAAATAAATTTATTAATTTATTCATCTAAGTCTTAATATTAGCTATACTTTACAGATAAAAGCATGCTTAATAAGGAAAATAATAGACAAACACAGTAAATAGCAACATCAGTCTCAATTTAGATGGTGATTATTCACTTATTTCACAAGTTCAGAGTGGAGATAGGATAAATAAAAGATGATGAATAAAGATGTTACTGTTTGGAGTGTTTAATTTCTTTTTAAAATATGTATTCTTTGTCTTTTCTATGTGATCTGAATTTAAGATTTCTGGTGTATAGCAAGGAATATAATCAGAAATAGGAAACCAAATGTAAAAGATTGCATCTGGGAGGGTTGTTTCCAGGTTGCGTATTTGCCTAGCATGCACAGGCCCCATGTCCCATGCCCAGGACCGGAGATACAATGTTTAATTTAAAAAAAATTTATCTTTCTAAAGAGGAAAAATTAATATTCCTATTCTTCTAGAGTATACAAACAAAGTAATTCTAAGGAAATTTGAACATAATATTAACACAGTGACATAAAAGTATAACAGGAAAATGTCTAGGTATATTTCCTAAATTTTTTTTTGCTTTTTTATTTAGAACCCTTAAGATATTTGAACGAGTTCCTATTATAAACCAAATACTTTGCTAGGTATTGTCTAATTTTCCATGAAAAATAACTGGCCTTGGATTAACATTTATAAATGATTGCTCCCTTGTAATGACAATGTAAACTATGACAATTGGTCTTTTTGTACATCAGACCATGGTAATTCATCAATTCTAGTGAGACAGTCAAAACTGTGGTTAAAAACAGTTATGTGAAAATGCACCAAAATCTCAAAGATGGAGCTAAGAAACATGGAGAATGCCACATATTGCTTCTTCGGCAGGTGGACATGAATTCTATGTTGAGTGCTTTCAGACACTCCAAGGTCTAGACACTGCAACATGACTCAGAAACAAATTCTGCTCTGGTGGACATACATCATGAAGAATATTTTTTTTCCATTGTTCCTTTAAATCATCATTATGATTAGCAATTTTTAAAATTCAATTTTTAATTTTTGAAATTTTGACACACTGAATGTTATGGTATTATGTCATCACACTTTGTTGAATATAAATACAATGATTTAAAAAAATTAAATGAAATATCCATATCCATATTAATATCTTCAACTTTCTCTTGTGTTAACATGATGGATAACAAACATAATTTCAATATAAGAAAATAATGGCTTCTCTTTGTCGTCCCTATGGTGGAAGGATGTCATGCTTACACTTTCCTTTCCACCAGTTGAATCCTCCTAAATATTTCATATATGCTCATAAATTTTGGAAACTTTTGTGGCCAGATAGTAATTTGTTTTTCATAGACAAAAAAAAAAGTGTTTTAAGAATCAAAAGAAAAAGCAAGGGACAACCATTATTTCAGGTCACAGAATTACATACATAACGAATTATGGGGCTGAATTTTACAAGTGCCTGGTGATGCATTTGAAACTAACTAAAATGATATGCCTGATAACTGTAGCAGCTATCCACTCATCATTATTATTACACAGCAGAAAAAAATTCAAGAATTTTTCTGAAGTTCCCACTGAATTGATTTAGATGATTCTACAGTTCTACACATTATCCAGACTACTGTAGCAAGAGATAAAGAGCTACCATTAAAAATGTTTTGATTTTTTTGTTATTATCTTCTGCCATTGACCACATAAACCAATTTGATTGCATACCCACTTCCAAAACAAGTTTAGCTTTTGGTTCCAATGTGGAAAACTAATTTTGGATGATTTCTCATTATTTCTAATGCTTCAATATTTTGCTTTGTTCTCTGGCATATTTAACTTACAATGCTTGAGGTGGAATGAGGGGCTTTTAAGAGTTCGTATTCAAATATGCAGGTCAAATCTCAGAACGAAGAGATATTTCTTTTGTAGCCTTGAAATTCAGTGACACAGAACAAATCAGAATGTTTCCTGGACAGCAGAGAAAGAAAAATAACTCTCAGAGCTTAGTTTCCTTGAATACAGAAAGACAGGGATTCTTGTTAGCCAGAGTTGATACACTATACGCTGTTGTTCAAATGACTTGAAAGTAGGTGAGAGATGTATTCTATTTCATGGTGCTTTCTTTTCTGACAAATCTAAGGTGCCTTAATTTGTGGCTTAATGTGAATGAGTCTGAAGACACTACTTTTGACTTTAACTGTAAACCTCTGAAGTAGTTTAATATTTTAGCACAAAATGTTGTACAATCAGAGAAATATGATTCAATACCACAACTTGTAAATTCATCTTATTTATAAAAACTCTATAACTTTTTTCTGTAACATGGAAAACATGAAAGAATAAAAATCATTGAAAAGGATTAATTAATGATTAAGTGTTATCACCAGAGGGTAAAATCTGAGGGACTAAGCCACATAATTTCTCATCACTAAAGCTTTTGATATATTTTAGAATTTTTTAAAATCCTAGTAACTCTGAAGTTTATATACAAATGAACTGACTGAGCAAAATATTTTTCCTAAATTATTTCTATGACTGATGAGTCTCCTGAAAAATAGGAGATTTCTGTCCTAAGTGAATAATGAATGAAATAACCAGTTACAAGTAAATGAGAAATCTCTGAGTAATAATGCCAGGATAACCAGCTCCTTTCAATATAGACAGCAGAGAGAACACTGTCATATCTCCCCTGAACATTGTCAAGTGCTCTGGAGTTCTGTTGTCTCTAGGTCTCTGGAGCATCCAAGGAAAGCATGCTTGGTTATACCTCAGCTAGTTTTGCTTTCAGAAGCTGAGTACTATCATTGCTAATAGCCAGAGTGTAAGTTGAGGAAGTATGAAGTATACACTGTGGAATATCCTCAAAAATGATGGCACAGAATTTATGACATTAAGCATTTTTCAGAATTTATGATTGAAATTCCCAATAAGAAAAACATGTCATTCCTATGTAAGGGATCAGGGGTGGAGGTGCAAAGTGCAAAATAATCTTTTTAGTGAATGTAGGCTAAGCCAAACATGTTTGGAGAGAGCGAAAAGAAAAATCTTTTGGTGTTATGTCCCCTGCACACTGACTATCTGTCTTGTGTTAATTTCAATAGGCTTTTCTGTGATGTAAGGCATAGCCAGTGTTCGGTCCTCTCTGTTTTGTAGACCCAGATGTTCTGACACTTCCATTTACCTTCGTCAGTATAACCAACACTTATTCTCTCTTCCACCTTCAGAGAGTTGCTATTTATAGCTCTGTGAGCTTCTAGTAACAGTTTCACTAAGACTCAGAGTTGTTGCAACCCTGACACTACCTTATCAGATGGCTGGAAATGGCTGTCTTGGGTTTTTTTTTTTTTCTCTAAAACAAAACAAAACAGACAAAGAATCACAAGAGTAACACACTAAATGATTTTCATCAAATCGAAATGTGTCTAGTAGGGAAACTGTCATTTCTTTAAGACTCTCTCTTTGAACAGTCTCTATTCCTTTAGAAATCTCTTTGCTCCTTTTCTATTCAGGATTTTATCTGTTTAAAGATCTTATCAAACCAAGACCCATGGATGCTTTTAGCAAAGTTTACTTTCTCAATCAGCTCTTCCAACTTACACTCTACTTTCATTTATTCGTGTCTTTTTCCTGTAATAAACTACAGAGATAAAATAATTCAGTAGTTTTACATGTAGTATATAAATATCTTTGAAGTAAATAGAAATTGCAGTAATAACAATAGTTTTAAGTTATAAACCAGGCGTAGTCTGATGGAAATGCACTAACTAGCTGTCTGCAAATTAGTAACGTTTGATTTATAGACTGCTCAATTTTTAAAAACCTGATTCACCTCTGACTGCAATAATTCAAAACCACCTATATTATTGCTTGAGGAAACCATGTTTCTATTTCTCCAAAGGCCTGGTAAAATATACAGAAATGTATTATATATGGCATCATCATCATGGCATAAATTATTGCTTGAAAGATTGTTATAAAGTATTGCTAAGAAGTTGCTTTGAGGCAAGTATAAAATCCAATTTTTGATATACATAGTGAAATGAAGCTTTAAGTATTAGCTTGGTGTCTTTTTTATAAAGATACAAGATTTATAGATCACAGAAGTCTGAATTAAGGCTGTCATTTCAATACTTAGTGTGTCCTAAACTCATTCTTTGTACCTCAGTGGTGAGAGTCAGCAAAATCAATGTATTGTAGAGTTTTGGCAGTAACTCAGAAAGTATCTCATATACCTAATAGCCCTCTAGTGAGCAATATTCATCCCTCATGCTTATCGGTGTTTGAAGAGTCATGTTTTGAAAACAGAGTAAGCACTTGAAACCAAAGGTAAAATTAAAAGTTATGGCAGAAATGATAGCAAGAAGCCCAGAGTGCTTAAAAGTTCGGAATAACTATAAATAAAGTAGTATATTGCTATTGCAATCAACTTGTATTAACTTCTAATCATTGAGATTATATGCATGTTCTTCAATAATCTGCAAATCTGGCTGTATACAGTGTTACCTAGAGTGACTTTCTAAACTCGGGTTCTTGGGTCTTATTTGCATGATGTGCTGAATTAAAGTATCTTAAGGAAATGCCCAGTAATTCGCATTCCTAAAACTTCCTAAGTAATTCTTATGGAACGCATGCACACACACACACACACACACACACACACACACACACACACACACACTACTTGCTTCTTTATAAAGAATTTGACAGTATATGGTCAGTTGTAATTTCTCCTATACTATAAATCTATAAATGACTTCTTTTTTCTTTTTTCTTTTTCTTTTCTTTTTTTTTTATTTTGTTTTGCTTTTGGTTTTGTTGTTGCTGCTGTTGTTTGTTTGTTTTTCAAGACAGGATTTCTCTGTGTAGCCTTCTCTGGCTTCCTTGACTCACTTTGTTGACCAGGCTGGCCTTGAAGTCACAGAGATCTGCCTGGCTCTGCCTCCCAAATGCTGGGATTAAAGACATGCACTACCACTGTCATGCCTTATTTTTTCAATGAAAGAAAAGAGGTAACGAAAAGGAAACAAAGGTGGAAAGACACTAGTAATTAATTTCCATTTTTTGAATCAAGTTGGGGGAAGAGATTTTGCACACTATCTCAATTGACCCTGACAAGATGATGATAATTTATATAGAATATAAGCAGCTTTTCTTCATTCACCACCATAAGGATTCTGACATGACCCAATAGCTAAGGCATTTAACTTTTTTTAAAATAAATTTTGTTCCTTCATGTTGACACAACTTATGTGTATATTAAGATGGCTCTAAGTTAGGTACACTCATATAAGACCAATGCATAAAACCAACAAATTTGTTCTGTAAGGCAAAGGACACTGTCAACAAAACAAAACAACAGCCTACAGACTGGGAAATAAACTTCTCCAAACCTACATGCAACAAAGGACTAATATCCAAATTATATAAAGAACTCAAGAAATTAAACACCACCAAACCAATTAATCCAATTAAAATGGGGTACAGAGCTAAACAGAGAAGTCTCAAAAGAGGAATATTGAACGGCTGAGAAAAATGTAAAGAAATGATCAACATCCTTAGTCATCAAGGAAATGTAAATCAAAATGACTCTGAGATTACGTCTTACACATATCAAGAATGGCTAGAGAAAAACTCAACTGATAGCACATGCTGGTGAGGATGTGGAGAAAAGGGAACACTACTCCATTGTGGGTGGGAGTGCAATCTGATACAACCACTTGGGAAATAAATCCGGTGTTTTATCAGAAAATTGGGCATTGTGCTACCTCAAGACCCAGCTATTATACTCCTAGGCATGTAACTGTGTGACATTCTTTCACACTACAAGGGCAATTGCTCAACTATGTTCATAGCAGCTGTTTTATTAATTGCCAGTACCTGGAAACAACATAGATGTCCATCAACAGAAGAATGGATAAAGAAACACTGGTAGATTTACACAATGGAATACTATTCAGCCATCAAATCCAAGGCAATCTCGCAGGCAAATTAAGGGAACTAGAAACGATCATCCAGAGTGGGGTAATCCAGACCCAGACCGAGATAGACACACATGGTATATGCTCACTTTATAAGTGGATATTATAGTGGACCAACAAACATGTCCTCTGAGAGACTCCACCCAGTGGGGGATCAGGGCAGATACTTGGACTTGCAGATTGACACTGGGCAAGTTGTATGGAAGAGTCAGAGCAGTGGTAAGGGTTGTCATGAATTCTACAAGGAGACTATCAAGACTGAAGGGTCTGGAACCAGTAGGGTGGGGCATACACAGACTGATACACCAACCAAGGACAGTGTAAGCAGAGATCCTGGACCCCTGTTTGGGTGTAGCCAATGGAGAGCTCATTCTTGACATATGGAAGGGGTAAGCAAAGGACTGCCTCTGAGAAGATCTATGATGCTCAGGATTTCATCACTGCCCCTTGGCAGAGAGGCATTGTGGCAACACAGAGAACGGGGATGAAGACTGCCTGGATGAGACCTCATTGGCTGTGGTCAGAAGGTGGGGGAGGAGGACCCCACCTGTCAGAAGTCGAGGAGAGAGGAATTGATTGTAAGGTAGGAACAGGAAGATAAAAGTGATGAGATTACAATATGAATATAATGTAAATTAATTATAATAAAAAGAAGCGAAAAAAGAATTTGGACTATCACTTTATACACAGTCTCTAAAATAACTGTAGGTCTCCAATATAATAACAGAAAGAACCAAACTAAGATATAATGATGATTCAAAAATTTGAATCGTTAGGTTTTGTTTGATGAAAAGTCATACGTGTAAAATTAATTCCAAAGGAATAGTTAAGGAGTTGCACCAAGTGTATTTTGAGGAAAGAGAAGTAAATGTAGACACAGTACTGGCTCCACACACTAAACATAATTAGGTATTGTCAGTAAAGTCTAATACTATGTGGGATATCTAACCTGGATGAAGCATTATCAACCCTTCCTGTGTCTAAATCTGGTGACAGGTAAAGAGGAAATGATATTTGATGAATGCTGGGCTTGAGGTGTTGAGATAGTATATGGTGAGCACACAGAAGAAGAAAGGGGGAGGAAGATATAACCAATGCCTTGCTCAAAAAACATGAAAATACGGAAACTTATGTCACTGTTTACTTTCTATCCTATACATGTACCACACTCATTTCAACCAGTCATAGACCCAAGTACCTGTCAATGATGATGGTTATAATCTCCAAGTCCTTCTTAACACCCCACAACTGTAGACCCACTTTTTCAGTCATCAGTAACACTGGTCTATCCAGAATGCAGTTTGAAGGTTGTGTAAATTCTTCGTGATTTTGCCTTTTGCTTCTGTTTACTTTTGCTTTATAGGTAGAACTCTGGGAAAATTTGAAAGTTTAAGAACATTGGAAAAGTTGAGAATTAGATTGTTTTAGCTCATTATTGTTTTGTTTTGCTTTCTTTGAAGAGGCACAAACTTTAATAATTTATGAACATCTATTTCTATCCTGATGTTACAGTCATTACACAAGAGAAAAAATTTTGAGACTATAAGAACTAAATTGTGCTGGATCCACTGACCAATTCTCCAGTTGCGTGTATCAGTATTTGTGTCAGACACATTGGTTAAAGATCACTGGAGTCCATATATAATATGGCATTGAAAGAGAAACACCAACTAGTTTAAAATACAATAGAAGAAATGCATACAGAGGTAGATTTTAGAAAGTTGGGTCACAGATAAACTTCACTACATGATACAGCTGAAAAGCTGAACTATGTTTCTGAAACAACTTACTCTTTCATTGTGGATAATGTTGCTATTTATTAAAATCGATGAGATAGCCTTTATACAATAAGATTTGAGTAAATATATAAAGATTATAACTATGCTTGATTATTATTTTTGTAGGTGACAATATTCTCCTCATCAAATGAAGATTCTGCAAGTGAGAAATGATGGTAATAAGGTTTAGTTGCAAAGCTCCTTTAATAACTTAACTATATGACCCAACTCTCAAACATGGAACCATGCTGCCTTTGAAATCTTTCATTGTACAGTAAGCTAAACATTTTATAACAATTTGCAATCACTGTGCTTCTATACACATTATTCTAAATTCCTTTCAACCTGAAACACTAAAGATATTCCTTTCCTAAGAGTTGTAAGTGTATGAAAGTAATAGAGAGAGATTAGTCAATAAAACAAAAATCCTTTTCTTGTATTTGCAGTTAAGATTCCTAAGGTAGAACATATGAACTCTGCTGTATAGGAGAAATGAAAGCATAAATTCCTTACCTTCTCCCATAGGTGACTGCAGACAGAACAAAATACTTTTTTTTTAACTATGCCTCACAAGCACATTTCACAACAGTATAACATTGCAGTCATTTGAAACAGTCTGAAAAACTCATAAAAGGTTAGACTCCTTTCTCATCCTCTCTTCAAAAATAGAGTATAGTATTTGAGGAATAGAGTTTCCTGTAAGTGATATTTAATAGATTTTTGCAGTATTATTTAAAGTGATATTTCTGACAAGAATGGCTAATGGTTATTTCTGAAAATAATGGCTATTTTCTATGTAAAATCATGTAAACATATATAGAGTTTGTGATGCATTTGAACACTGAGAATAAATGAACAAATTTTCCCTTGAGCTCTATAACAAATCACTGAATAATAGAGTGGATTTCAAATAATAGGTTTAAAAAGATAACACTTGTGTTTGTACATTTTGCATATATTTTCTTAAATACAGAGAGAATAACTGTGTGTTAAGACAGTTGCTCAGAAAAATCTTTCAAAAATATAGAAATAGATTGAAAGGTTCATGCGAAATATTTTTTAGCCTTATGGCTTATTGAGTGTTGAATGATTGAATGTATCATGTTAAACACAGTTACTGTACCTAATTGACATAAATGACCTTAGTGAGCATGGCTATCTTCCCTTGTTCCTTAACATAACAGTAAAGAGACCATTAGCTTCCTTCATGCATTTTTTCATATGGTTATTTTTTAAATATGATCATGACTACTTTGTGTTTTACACTTCATACAAATTTGTCCATGCCTGTCTACTGTGAAGGAAGTAAGTTAATACCCAAGTCCCTTAAAGACATTTATTTATAATTATTCTCCTAAGGATATACTAGCCTTGGCTATAAAGACTCCTTGACATACCATGGGTTTCTACCAACATGATTTTAAAAAATTAGAGAACTAAGTCAGAGAAAAGGGGAAAGGACAGGTAACAGCTTAGAACTTGGAGAACATACGTCTTTCCTTCTCCATGTGAATATTGTTGAACGAACCATTGTACCAGGGTAAGAATACAGATCCAATTAGAAAGTGTACATATTTATAATAAGCAATTTTTTAATATAACTGTTTCCAGGTCACATACTTAGAGAATGTAAAAACACTGATTAACCCTCACATATGATATTTGGAATTAGTTAAAAGCATATTAAGTCCAGTAAACACAGCTACTAGTGAGAAAAATGGTCCACTCTAGTGTTTCAAAACAGCAAAATCTGCTGTCCTTCCTCTGAAGGACAGCAGGTAGCCAAGAAGAGACTTGATACCCTATGAGAATATACAGGGGGAGGTAATCCCCCTGAGGAACAGTCATAGGGGAGGGGAATAATGGAAAAATGGGGGGGTAGGAATGGGAGGATACAAGGGATGGGATAAACATTGAGATGTAACAAGAATAAATTAATTAATTAAAAAAAACAGCAAAATCTTTCAGGTCATTAAACTTTTAGAAGTTTAGGTTTTATATCTGATCCCAAATATGAAAATTCTAGCTACACTGTTCACTCTTAATTTCAAGTTAGCCTGTAATATTTTTTTCATGCAATGTTTGTTATTGGTAACAGACATTCAGTTTAGAAGAACATGCTATGAAAACCTGTTTACATATGGTGCTTACTGGGTCTGGAGTTTAGGCTTGTTCCAGTATTTATGAGGTGATTCACTGCTTAAAAAAGTCTTGTTAATGAAACTGAAGAAGAATATAGTTCTATAATCTCAAAGCCATGAAATACAGGGTTTTCCTTTGTTTTGTGGTTAGGAAATAAGAAGCAACATTCTTGGCAAATTTTCTGACAGGCCTTTTTCAGTAACGCTCGTATCAAGAATTTGCCTCTGAGAGTAGCAGTCAGTTCTTTGAAGGCATCGGTCAGACACAGGAAGGACAATGAATAATACATCATTTTTTGAGACAATATTAGTTAAGAAGCCATGTAATATTGCAAAAACCATCTACATTGATAAGCTCTAACTTGAGAGGGCCCAGTTTTGCAAAGCACTTTGTTTTAAGTGGTACATTTGAAGATCACAAAAGGGTCTTTCCTGAATCTTAGTTAAAGGTTTGTTTTCTACTAGAAAATTCCATTTCCTCTGGATCCAAGCGACATTTGGCAAATCTAAAAGATATGGTTACTAAGCAGACAAATACTTTATCAACAGCTGATATCCTTAGTTATACACAGTCTCAGTTCAAGCACTAATCTTTCTAAAGGAGTGAAACTGTATTAACTTAGTAGGTTAGTATCACATAATATACCAACAAAGCAACAGCACATTATAAATATCTAATCATGTTGTGTGAAATGCAATTATCTCAAAGAAGATTGTGTGTGTGTGTGTGTGTGTGTGTGTGTGTGTGTGTGTGTATACAATCCCTAAAATATTTTTGCTGAGTTACAGTTCTTCTTCCTTTGATGTTTAAAAATACTACCATGATGTATGTATGAAATGTCTATTCAGGAAAAAAATAGAGAGTATTCCTTACCTACTAATTCACTAAATGTATATATATATATATATATATATATATATATATATATATATATATATATATATATATGCGTGTATGTGTGTGAATATATATTATATATTCAAAACTGGCTTTTGAGAGTGGTACAAATATATAGGGAAAGATACCTGCATGGGTATAAAACAAGAAAACACAGGCTCTATTGATTGATTATGTTTGAAAGAGGGTCTGTACTTAAAAATAAAATATATATGACCAGAAATACTCATATGAATGGATCCATCTTATTTTCCCTCTCATATCCAGTTAAAAAAACGGAAAGCAATCATTCACTGTTTGGAGTAGCATTGCCCCACTCTAACATAAAAACTCTACTATATGTTCTTACAGAGCATTGGAATAGAAGCAATCTCTTCCTCCCCTCCTCAAGACCCATGTTCGGGATTTGTATTTTGTTTTGTTTTTTGAGAAGTCTTTCATCAACATCAGGTCTCAGAGGCTTGTCTCCCGGAGGAACATTGTGCCAATATTGTAGGAAACCTTTTTTATTCTCGACGAAGACAGAGATGGCTTTGGCAGCTTTGGACCAGTCCTTAACTCCAGAAAATAGCAGACCCCAGGGATTTCCTTTGGAAAGTTGTCTGGAAGGTCTTCACGGGAACGAGGAATAAATGTGAAACTGTCCTCTTGTTTTAGTAATCTAAGAAAAAATTAAAAATAATGTGAATAAAACAGCAGGGGAAATAAGACTACATGAACTGTTCAGCTATACTCAGGAAGCTATTCTCTAACTATACTCAAGGTATACGACACTCTGTGTTTTTGAATACATGTGACTGTCATGACTCCAAATATTAGGAAGTGCTGTGATGTGGAGCAAACTACTTCACATTACAACAATAGTATAAAGGCCTTATTAAGGTATTATAAATACTTCTTCCAAGTCTAATTTTTCTAAGTAGCTATCCTTGAAAAATATATGTTCAAATTTGATTTTTTCTAAATAAAAGCCTACGAGAAATTCAAAACATGGCACTTCATTTCAAATGTGCAGGACCTAGTTTGTCTGTTTTGAAAACCTGCCTAAATTATAAATTTCTCTTTTTATATTTTATAGACTCTCAATAAGTGTTGAGTGTGTGTTTTGTGAGTCTGACATATAAACAAGTATTTAGCTTTGTAAAATAAATAACTGCACAGCTGTCCCTGATATTCGCTAATAGATTCCTAACCAGACATAGGTTCCAATCAAATACAGTCAAATATCTTGGTTCATGTTTTCCTGTCACATTCAGAGTCTGAAACTGAGAATAGGAGCACTTGAGGAGATTTATTCTCTAAACTTTTTGAATTCCATGAGAAATTGTTTTTGATATCCATATCTGAAAACACCATGCAGAACTACAATTTCACTGAATAATTTTTTACAAATTGGGTGCCTCCACACACACACACTCTTCTGACTACAGTCTAAGCACTTTACAGTTTTGACAGTAAAAATGAAAAAGGAAAAATAAGAAAGAAAATAAATCCCCACCCTAAATAAACAAAAATACAATGTTTGAAACAGAATATATGTTGTAAGAAAAGGTGAGATAAAAACTAGTGAAAGAAATCCCAGAAGAAGAAAAAGTGAAAATGAAAAAGCATGAAGGATTTAATAGATAAGAGGTTAATTTTAGTGAAGAATTTCATGGAGTGAATATGGAGGATGCCTCTGAAGGTCAGAAACAAGGCTGTGCACTGGACAAATGAGTTTCAGGTCATTTGATGGACAGCATTACAGAGTATGTTTGGGAAAGAGAGTGAAGGCTAAGGCCATACATTAGAACACATTATTGAAATTATAAAGAGTTTAGATTTTATTTGAAAGATATTTTGGAGGTAAAGTCATTATCATTTTTATAAAAAGTATACATCTTCATAAATCAGGTTAGTGTTAACTGTAGCTCAATGAAATAATGTAGGAAATGGGAAGGAAAATGAATCATTTTCAACTGTTCCAACCAGGAAAATTATTATCTGAAAATGACAGTTAACTGACTAATAATTATTACATTGTGAGAAGCCTATGCTTACTGTTATAGTACATAGGTGTAGAATGTTTCCTGTGAAAGAATAAAAGAGCCCTTTGAATACTAATTAAAATATAATGCAATGATTCTATTATTTGGGGCATGAGGATCATTTTAGGAGTTCTAAAATCTAATAAAGGCCAGTGATTATACAAATATCCCCAATATGTAGATTTTTGAAATGTTTAAATGAAACTAGAAAAATTATTTATTTCAATAACTAGAAAACTTTGTGCAACAAACAAGGCTGGAAGATAATGACAGTTCCTAAGTGCCCTCCAAAGAAGTAATCAATCATGTCTTCTATCATCTCACATGATTCAAAGACCTCAAAATAAAACCAGAGACAGTAAATCAATTAGAAGAAAAAAATGTGGAAAAACCTGGAACACACTGGCACAGGAAACAACACCCATACCCCAGGCCTCAAGGTCAACAATTAATAAATGGGACCTCATGAAGCTGAGCAGATTCTGTAAGGCAAAAGACACTGTCAACAGGACAAAGTGAAGCCTACAGATCAGGAAAAGATCTCCACCAACCCTACATTGGACAAAGGTCTAATATCCAAAATATATAAAGAACTCAAGAAATTAAATTTCACCAAACCAAATAACCTAATTAAGAAATAGGGCTCAGAACTAAACAGAGAATTCTCAACAGAGGAATATCAAATGGCTGAGAAACACTTAAAGAAATGCTCAACCTCCTTAGTCATCAGGGAAATGCAAATCAAAACAACTCTGAGATTCCATCTTACACCCATCAGAATGGCTAAGATCAAAAATTCAAGTGACACCACATGCTGGCGAGGATGTGCAGAGAGAGGAACACTCCTTCATTGCTGGTGGGAATGCAAACCATTACAGCCACTTTGGAAATCTATCTGGTGCTATCTCAGAAAATGGGGATACGGCTTCCTCAAGACCCAGCTATTCCACTCCTTAGAATATACCCAGAAGGTGCTCCAGCACACAACAAGAGACTCTGCTCAACCATGTTCATAGTAGCCTTATTCATAATAGCCAGAACATGGAAACAGCCTAAGTGTCCCTCAGTAGAAGAATGGATAAAGAAACTGTGGTACATTAACACTATGGAATACTGTTCAGCTATTAGAAACAAGGAATTTCCAAAATCTGTGGACAAATAGATTGAGCTAGAAATGATCATAATGAGTGAGTTAACCCAGAAGCAGAAAGAGTCAAATGGTACATACTCACCTATATCTAGACACTAGCCTAAGGGGCATGTCCCATGAAAGTATTCACTTACCAGGAAAGTGGGTGAGAGGGGAGGATATCCTATTGGAACTTTAGGTGAGAGAAGCATGGGAGAATGGGGAAATGGAAGGATCCAGAGAGTCCTAGAAATCTACAAGAAGAATATTATGATGGACAGATCTGGGCCCAGGGGTCCTGTTCAAACTATGGCACAAGCCAAGGACAATATGTGCAGTAAACATCAAACCCCAACCCAGATCTAACCAATGGACAAGAAATTCTTCACAGTTGAGTGGAGAGTGGGGATTGACTTTCACACAAACTCTGGTACCCCATATTTGACCACATCCCCTGGATGAGGAAGCCTGGTGGCACTCAGAGGAAGGATAGCAGGCTACCAAGAAAAGACTTGGTACCCTATGAGCATATACAGGGGGAAGAGGTCCCCCTCAGTCACAGTCATAAGAGAGGGGAGTAAGGGGAAAATGGGAGGGAGGGAGAAATGGGAGGATACAGGGGATGGGATAACAATCGAGATGTAATATGAATGAATTAATAAAATATATTTTAGAAAAGATTTTAAGGGATGTGTGAAATGGAAGTCTTTTATTTCTTTAACAATTTAGTTGTTATGTGTTGTTTATCTGAAAACTGTCTTGTGAGACAGCACGCGATGTTTTGCTGAAAAAAAAGACACATGAGAGGGAGTGTGATGTTCAGAAAGGCTATCAGTAGAGCCCCACAGACAGTGATATGATGCTCCTGGATTGCTACACCATGCATCACTTCATTAGTCTTCACTAGCCTTCACTGGACTCCACACAGAAAGAGTTGAAAGAATTTTTCATGGAACTCCAACTGAGTCTAGATATATCCCAACTCTTGCTGATTCTGCAGAACTTTGCTGTTTCTTCTGGATCATGCTGCCACTACCACTGCTGATGTTTGCTGTTTGGTATTTGATATTAGACAGGACTGCTGGACAAAGAGCAGAATCGTCCCAAGGAACTACTTCTACATGAGTCTACAACCTGCTTTTCCTATTAACCTTTTTTCCCTACAAAGCTAAATACTTGTTTATGTGTCAGACACACAAAACATATACTCAACACTTATTGAGAAATGTTTAAGAGCCCCAAATAAAATAGATATTGAATAATTTAAGCCTACAGAGATGGACACTAAGGATTAAACTGAGAGCCCTACACATGTTAAACAATTATTATTATTGTTTTTTAATTTGTTGTTGAATTATATGAAGACTTGAATTTTGTGAAATTGAATTTTACTGGTTAACCTAGTGTAAATTTGAATTTTCATCCTCCTACCTGTTCCTTTAAATGTGCTTGATAACCAGCTAACCAGCAACACCATGTCTGGCCAGAGCTAAGGGGCATGTGTGACTTAAAGCCAAAGCAGGAGGAAGTAGCAAGAGTATAAATGGCCTTTCTGAGGACTAGAAAGATTATGGGTAGTTGTGAGAGGCCGCACTCACATTCGCCATTACAAGATGGCACTGACATACTGTGTCCCAAACTGGTAAACAAGTAATCTGCGCATGTGCGAAGGAACTTTCCACTTGTGCTCTGCCTCTCCCGTGGCGTCATATCACCTGATGAGTAACAGCCAATCAGGGACTGACACATCCTAAGCGGAGAACAGTTTCCTATATAAGGGATGGGTTTCTTCAGTTTGGGGTCTCCATTTTACTCGCTGTAAGCTTATGCTCTCCCTCTCAAGATGCATTAAAGCTTTGCTGCAGAAGGATCCTGTACGTGTGCCGTGTCGTTCTTGCTGGCGAGACGGTTACGCGAGTCACATCTGGTGCCGAAACCCGGGAAATTGACCACACCATCGTCAGCACCTTCGGAGACCCCTTGACTTCAAGGAGGATTCAGAACTGCAGGGATAGGTAAGTTCGGAGAGGTATGCATATTTCTGAATTTCTTGGGCCTATTCTAGGAGTGATATTTTTTATTTTTTTACTTGTAAAAAATTGCCTAGAGGATGACAATTGCAAGAGGGCAGTAGAGGAAGGACAGGTCGCCCTAGAGGAAGTTCAGGATAGCATGTCAGAAACCGAACGTAGTGAGAGGTTGGGTGCGCGCAAGAAAAGGGATACCCGTAAAAGGAAAGAAGCTAAGAACCCTCCTGTAAAAGGAGTGCAGTCCCCTGATTCCCCAGAAGGGACATCACAAGGAATTTACCCATTAAGGGAACTTGAGGCATTAAATATTGATAGCTTTGCAAGCTCTAGCCCCAATGCCTCTGACAATGAGGCTCTTGATTCAGAGGAAGAAGCAGAGTTAGAGGAGGAGGCAACCAAATATGAGGAGGAGAGATACTACCCAGACGAACGAGGAAATAATAAAAAACCCTCCCATAACTCCTCTCATAGGGTAACACCCACTGCTCCTCCACCCTATGAACTGCGGTCTGGATTTTCCTTTTGGCCGGAAAAGATTCGTAAAAAATTACACAATTTTTTTCCTGTTTTTGAAACAGAGAACGGGGGACGAGTACATGCCCCCATCGAATATAACCTAATTAAAGAATTGGCTGAGTCTGTCCGCAAATACGGGGTTAATGCAAATTTTACCCTGGTAATGTTGGATAGAATTGGCACTGGCACCTTAACTCCTTCTGATTGGCAGATGGTAGCAAAAGCCACACTTCCAGACATGGGTCAATACATGGAATGGAGGGCTCTCTGGTATGAGGCCGCTCAAACACAAGCCCAGGCCAATGCTCTTGCCCTTACTCCTGAACAGAGAAACTGGACCTTTGACTTGTTGACAGGTCAAGGTCAATTTACTGTGAATCAGACAAATTACCATTGGGGAGCTGTAAGAGTGCCCATTTCCATGGCACTCTTTACCCTAAATTTTTAAAATCTAGATGATAAAGGCCATACTGCGGCAGAAAGACACTATTTAGAGCCCAGCAGGCCAAAAGAAATGGTCAAATGGAAGGATGTTCTGAGTAACAAATGGAAAGGACCGGATCCTATTCTTATAAGATCCAGGGGAGCTGTGTGTGTTTTTCCACCGGATGAAGACAATCCGTTTTGGGTACCAGAAAGACTTACCAGAAAAATCCAGACGGTTCCAGAAGATGCTGATACTCAGCCTGGTGATGACCCAAGTGATAATAACAAAGGGGGAATAACGCTGGGGGATCATGTCAACATTCCCACTCCCAATGCCGAATTGGACAACAGAATTCAAGCAAACATTAAGAGAATTAAGAACTGCCATCATTCAAGTTAATTCCACATGCCTGGATCTGTCGCTTACAGAGGGACTTTTGTCATGGATATCTTCGGCTTTCTCCTCCTTTAAGGAATGGGTTGGGGTTGGATTATTTGGAGCTGCGATCTGCTGTGGGTTAGTGTTGACCCTATGGTTGGTCTGTAAACTCAGGGCTCAAACAAAAAGAGACAAGGTGGTTATTGCCCAAGCACTTGCAGCAGTAGAAAGTGGGACCTCCCCTGATATATGGCTATCCATGCTTAAGCAATAAGTCGCTGGCTGCTCAGCTCCTGCACCCTCAGAGTCTCAGCTCATTGCACGAGGTGGAGTGAGTAAGTTTCAGCAGCCCTGGAGAGTTGCATAGTGAGGCATTGCAGTAAAATGGCTCTGTGGCAATATGAGCTATTTACCTCTGTCTCCACTCTCTTTAATGGGTGTCTTATTGCTTCCTAAATAAAGGAATAGGGGGAGACGGCGGCTTGGCGGGCAGCCTTTAAGTCCTAAATAAGGGCAATGAGTTTTCTCTCTCTCTTTCTTCTCTCTGCGTGGCCTTTGCACTCGACTGGGCCTAGTTGCCATTGCACGTCGAAAGGCACCCTATATCTACGTGCACCCAGTGGCCGTTGCACCCCGCGGGGAAAATTGCCCGTTGCATGCGGGACGGCACTGAGTGGTACCTCTAAAATGGTCCTCGATCGGTTAGTCCAGAGTCATGCTCCAGCCTTGATCGGACCATTTCCTTTTCCTAAGCTCATTGCCCATACAACAAACTGTAGCGAGCTGCGAACCCGATGTGGCGCCAGTTTTCACCTATTCTTTTAGTTAGGCCTTTAATTAAAAGAGAAGGGGGAGATGTGAGAGGCCGCACTCACATTCGCCATTACAAGATGGCACTGACATACTGTGTCCCAAACTGGTAAACAAGTAATCTGCGCATGTGCGAAGGAACTTTCCACTTGTTGTGCTCTGCCTCTCCCATGGCGTCATATCGCCTGATGAGTAACAGCCAATCAGGGACTGACACATCCTAAGCGGAGAACAGTTTCCTATACAAGGGATGGGTTTCTTCAGTTTGGGGTCTCCATTTTACTCGCTGTAAGCTTATGCTCTCCCTCTCAAGATGCATTAAAGCTTTGCTGCAGAAGGATCCTGTACGTGTGCCGCGTCGTTCTTGCTGGCGAGACGATTACGCGAGTCACAGGTAGTGATCTTTCATAATATTTAATTGAAATACATCTGCTTCATTTTACCTTCTACTTAATCGGTTTGATTTGATATTAAGTTCTTGTATAAAAATATTCCCTTCAATATTTAACTGTTCAAAAGTCCAGTGATAGTCTGTTTATTAATGTAGTAAAGATGAGCTTTCTCCTAGGTTCTTTCATCTTCATTTTCTGTTTTTTATTATGATTTTAATAACCATATGTGTCTATGGAACAATCTCACTACAATGGGCACCAGTGAAATTTTATGAACCTTTTGACATAGCAGGAAACACTTTTCATTTGGGACTACTTTGTTTGTTCTTTCATTATTTTTTCAACATTATTCTCTATGTTTTCTTTTTGTGGGTTTCTGCTTAGTCAGATGTTGGACTAGGTAAATTGATTCTTCAATTTGTTTTCCTTTCTTTGTGATTAACTTATCATTTTTAAACTGTATTTTCTCGAAGATTGCTTCCACTACTATATATGGTGAGTGGTAGGATTCTGCTACAGTCCGCCTACCTGTGATGTCACCACTCACCTGCCCAGGGTCATATAAAAGAACAGACCCTCCACATCACTCTCTCTCTCTCTCTCTCTCTCTCTCTCTCTCTCTCTCTCTCTCTCTCTCTCTGTATCTCTCTACTTCCCTACTTCTATCTCCTCTCCAGCTCTCCTATCTCTTTCCCCTTTCCCCTCTTGCCTTTCCACCGAATGCTCATCTAATAAACTCTGTAAAACATAATATCTGCCTGGTACCTTGTATTCTATCACACACCTTAATCTTTAATTTTTATATATAACAGTGAGATTTCACATAACAGTTTATTTTCTAGGGGACAATTCTTACATGAATATTTTTGATTATGCTGTAAATTTACTACCTTAAACTTAATATTAATAATATTTATCTTTTTTCTTTCTTTGTGACAACATTTCTCTGTAGTCCTGGATGACCTGGAATTTGCTTTGTAGACCAGGTGGGTCTCAAACTCAGAGATCTACCTGTTTATACCTCCTGAAGTCTGGGATTAAAGGCATGTACCACCACTGCCCTGCTTGTTTTTCTTTAAATATTTAATTAACTGTTATTGTAATGACTTTATTTTTTCTGAAAGATAATTTTTCCTATGATATGTTCTAATCATGTGTTCCCTCTGTCATATACTCATCCACTTGACTCCATGACTTCTTACTCTCCTACCAATACATGTCCTAGTCAGTTTCCATTCATTTCTTTTTTAAAAAATAATATATATATATATTTATTTATTCACTTTAGATCCTCTCCTCCTGGTCCTATGTTCCCTCTTCCTCCCCACCCCCTATCCCCTATTATTCAATAAATGAGAGCACTCTACCCACATACCCTAGCTCATCAAGTTGTTTCAGGACTGACCATATTCTCTTTGCCTATTGTCTGGTGAGGAAGTCCTGACAGCGAGGTGTGATCAAGGAGAAGAGTCCATGTCAGAGACAGCCCCTGCTCCCCTTACTAGGGTACCAACATGAAGCCTGAGCTACCCGTCAGCTACATCTGTGTAGAAGGCCTAGGTCCAGTCCATGCATGGTCCCTTGTTGGTGCTTCAGCCTCTGCAAGCCCCTCTGGTTAGTTTGTCTTCTTGTGAAGCTCCTGCCACTTCAGGTCATTTAATCCTTCCCTTGCATTTCTACAAGATTCCCTATATTTTGCCCAATGTTAGGCTGTGAGTCTCCGCATCTGTTTTGAAGCAATTATTGATGGAGCCTCTCAGAGGACAGTCCTTTTAGGCCCTTGTCTGTGAGTACAGAAGAATATCATTAATAGTGTCAGAGGCTGGCTCTCTTCCATGGGATGCATCTCAGGTTGGACCAGGCATTAGGTAGCCTCAATATCAATCCTCCCAGAATTGTAATATTGTTATCCTGCACTGTATGGCTAAAATCACAATAGAATACTACTTAGCTATTTAAAACAAGGAAATCATGTACTTTGCAGGCACATTGGTGGAACTAGAAAATGTCATCTTGAGTGAGGTAACTCAGACCCAGAAAAAAACACATGGTATGTACTCAGCCCTCATTATTTACCAAGAATCTATCACCAATTACCATCCATTTACAAAAGGAAATTATTTTTCTCCAATAGAGGCTCTACAAAGACATGAACCACACTTAAAGTAGATCCCATCCTCAGGAGTAGATGGCCAATATAAAATGAACTTAGTGATATTTTTGTAGTCATTTACCTCATATCATCTTGTGGTTGTCATATTGGTCTTTGGCTTGCATATTATGGTTTTTGTATTTTTATAGGTTTAATTTTGTGTGTGGGTATGTGTTTATCATGCCTCCACAATTTTTGTTAATTAGTTTTTGTAATGGTGATTGTTTTTTGCTAGTTTGTGTTGGCTCCTTGCATTAATTTCAAATGCATTGAAAAATTATGTATTTATTTTCATCATTTGCAATCTTCTTTTTACTACTTAAATGTGATTTGTTAATGAACCAGCCACAGGCAGCTCAGATAGGAGCAAAATCCAAAACAGTCCTTGGATATGCTAAAGAACTAACCCTAGAGTGGCACTGGTATTAATGAAGCAGTCCTAAACTGAGCCCCCACTAGCTCAAAGTTACAATCAGTGAAATGACACAAAAGTTGAAACTTTGGAATTGGCATCTAGGATCACACTGCTGCACTCTCAAGCTTCTCCTAATACTCTTCACCAAGAGAACTGACATTGGCCTATGTGTGCGATCTTAGTCATGGTAACCAACAACCTTCCAGCAGCATTCCTGAGCCAACACATGCCTGTTTCTCAAGGACTTACTGGATGCTGCCAGTGCTACTCTCCAGGCCTGCCACAGCTGAAGGAACTTTTGGTGGGTTGCATCTGTTGGCAAAATATCCACATGGGAAAAGATACCCCAACGGGACTCTGCAGTAGTGTTTATTTCATTGTTTACTGCTAGGAAGGATGTATTTTAAGCTTTATATTAACATGTTAAATAAGAAATGTTTGTGTGAATAAAGCCAAGAATATTTGCAAGACAAATCACAAATGCCTAATGCCTCACAGGATTGTAGCTTTCTGCAACAATGTACACTTTTATTATAGTTTTAATGCTTTTTCAGTGAAAGATTATACATACTCCAGGAAAGAATAAAGGTAGATCCAGGTGTTCTTTTTGCTGTTTTGTATTACAAACTTCTGTTCCCCTTATTTACCTGGGTTTCTTTTCCCTAAAGAATAGATTTGGAGTCATTATAATGACATTAAGCACTATTCAGAGACTGAAGATTAAACAAACTCCCTTATAGGCAGATAGATAAGGAGAAGATGAGGCTCAGTAATAAAGCTGTTGAATTTCCAAGATGGCTGGCTTCTTCTTCACTGTCCTAATTTGTGACAAAAGCTCGGCAGCTTAAAACAAAGGCTTTATATGATTCCTTTTTCCTCCACCACCAGTTGTATCCCTGCTGATAGACTGGCTCAGAATATTCAAGGCCTGCTCAGGACATAAAACACAAGAGTTCTGGGCCAATCAATTATCCTATCTTTCTTCAACCTGACCAGTCCTAAATGTGGAAAGGAAAACTTTTTAAAGCCTTTAAAATCCCCAGCACTGAAGAATGAACTGGATTCTGCCTTTCAAGTTCCTGTGTGCTGCATGAATGCATTTCCTTACTCCCAACAGGCATCTCTCTTCAACTGCTGATTCCATTTGGGTTGATTGAAGTTTCTCTGCCTTGTTGCCCTCTGGGATTTTCACTGCCTTTTAAACTTTAACTGCAATAGAAAACAAACTCAATCTAGACTTATAGTCTTTAACACCATGTCTTAGAATGTTGTGGAAAATGATAGTTTTTAAAATGAGACATTTAAAACAGAGAGGGCATCTTGTCTTTTTGTAAGTGTCTGAAGACTGCAATTTTCCTACTTAATTTTTTTTTCTTTCTAGCTGAGTAGAAGAGAAGAAACTGCACTTTGTGTTTTCATTTTGTACTTTGCTATTTGAAGACTCTGTGCAATTTAAAGATAAGCCCAAAGAAACTATAAGCATCTAGTCAGCTACATAACATGAAGCCCCATGAAACTAAATGATTCATTTTTGAGAAACAACATTCTTGTACACACAAAGAAAGTAAAAGTCTAGCTAACCGTGAAATAAAGGATAGGAAGAAATATTTATTAATTAAAAACAGTAACTAGCATTTGCTTAATTGTTTGTGGAATGTTACAAGGTTGCCAATTTGTAAGTTTTAAATCTCAGGTTAATGGGTAAGCAAAAGCAAAAAGACAAGAAAAAACAAAAAAGATAATCTTAGGTATCCACCAAAACTATGAAGGAGGGCACTTAAGGCATTTATGTGCCACCACCTAATTCCCTTCTGTAGCAGTTAAGTTGCGAGGTAATGACATCTGATTCCAGAGTCCAGTCTGTGTACCTGGTGTGTAGTGCATACAACCAGGCACACTTCCACATTAACAACAGGGTTAATGCCTCTCATGTTAGGTTTGGGGATGTGGAATACCTAAAGATGATTAATCCACTGTTTTCTTGGGATGCTGGCAATTTTAAATTTTGACAGTTCATTATCTTCATCTGCAGCAAACCCAAAGAGATTAAAATGTAAAATACTTATATCAAAGTTTTTCATACCAAGAGATAGAAATTTAAAGAAGCTGGAAAAAATGCAGCATTGGACATGATAGCTATAATTTGTCTTTGTTAAAGAAAATGACTATAATTTTTCATTCCTATAATAAAATATCTGCCTTTAAACAGTTCTATCATTATACGAGGCTTTCTTTTAAAAGGACAAGGATATAAGTAAAATGAACAAAATACAAACTTTTAATTTTTTAACATCCCCTCCTTTCTGTTTTTCACTTTCTGGATCAGAACTGATCTAAAGAATCTCCTACATTCCCAAACCAACCCAAAATAGAGCTTTAAAAAGTAAAAAACTAAAGAAAATAAAGAAATAAATTATCCTGAGAAAATATATGGAGGGAGAAAGAAAACCAATAACAACAAAAGCAAAAGGCAAAGCCCATATAGAGTTAAATCTACTTTTTTTCTTTTGAGACAAGGTTTCTCTGTGTAGCCTTGGCAGCTCTGGTTTCACCTTGTAGACCAAGCTGTCCTTGTACTCACAGAGATCCACCTGCCATTGCTTCCCTGAGTGCTGGAATTACAGGTGTGCACTACCATGTCTGGCTAAATGTATTTCTTTTATTTGCTATTTTGAAAAATCCTCCCTGCAAATTCTCCTAATATGATGCTTCTAAGAAATAATTTTAAAGAAAAATGGTAAAATAAAAAATCTAGAATATAATATGAGATGTCATAAGCTGTGAAATTGCATTTTTGGTGCTTTCCAGAGTCTATCAGCGCCCACACAGGTTAGAAATAAGCAAATCAACCAATTGTGTTTTTTAAGTCACTTACTGCTCTCAATTAAAAAAGAGATATTTCATGTTAACTTATTTCAGAAGATATTTGTACTTTTAACATCAGTGAAACTTGATACTAGTGAAACACACTAACTAAAATAAAAAGTTCTACATAAGCAATAGGATCAAACATATTGGCATTATAGATACAGATCGGAAGAATTCTCAAGGTCTCTAAGAGAAGTAACTTTGTCCAATATCATAAGAACTAACATCACAGTGGCTCCCCTTATCATGGGTGACAATACACCAGTCTTCTTAATTTTAACCAAAAATATTGAGTTAAAGCAAATAGACTTAGACAGTTCACAAACCATTACATAACTATGACCCCTCATTACTCTCACGAGAGAAGGTTCAACTTAGAATCATTTCAATTTTCTGAGGTTAAAGATGAGTTCTCCAAAAATACTTTATTTCATTAAATAGTAAAATATATATTTGTTCAATATGGACCATAGCTACTGGTACTTTGGGGGAAGATCAACTTAATATGAAATAATACAACTAATTCAATATAGTATTACATAAAAATGTGAAACTTATTTTAAGAGATAGTTTGCAGGAACGAGAGGAGAAATATGAAAGGTTATACAGATATGATTTCATGTTAAAACAAATAACTTTAAACGAAAATAATTTCTAGCACATTATTATTGATACAAAATTAAGGCTATATTTTAGTTACAGCATACTATGAATGAATACTTTAAGGTATTGTACTTATGTAATTCTTTAAAAGGAAATGCGAAGTGCTATTCCTTTTGAAAACTACTATTACAAACAATTTAGGATAATTAAGACATGCAAAATAATAGTCAATCAAACACTGTTTTGTTGGGAAGTATTTTAATTAATCACTGATGTTTCCTAAGTTAATGAGTCTGTATATACATAGAAACAAGTAATTCAGATATACTAAAGATATATAGATGGTTTTTTAAAAACCTCAGAGATCTACAGAATATGGCATTTAAGGACATTTTATTAATTTGAGAAGTCTTTTAGTAATGAGACACATCAGCTCCTGACAGTATCCCCTTTCAACATCAAAAAGATGATAAGCATCAATTCTCTGTAGGAGATGGCTTCATATGTGGCAAGTAGACACTGGGGAAGACTTTCTCTTGTTTCTACTGCAGATACAATACTGGACAAACTGGATGCAGTAAAGTCAACTGCCAAGATTTGCACCAACAATGTAGGCAAGTCCTTCATATTACTTGTCTCACAGAAAAGTTTGTCAGATAGTCTGAGCTGAAAGGGCAAAGATGATACTCCAAAATTATAGATATATCTTGGGTGACTGTCCAGGTGGCCAGCAGATCTGTTATTTATATAATTTCAGAGGCTGCTTACTCTGTATTTCTGTTTTCTCAGATAATTTTATCTTTCTCATGTCTCTGATTGGATTGAATACAATTAAGCTTAAGTTGGTTAGAATTTAAAAAGATGTTTAAAGTCTAAAAAGATATTGTTGCTTAGTAAGGCAGGTTTTGATACAACATGGTTTAGGTACAGAACTTTGGACTCACCAAAATAGTATAGAGAGTATAGTACTTTAAGATTGCTAGATGCATACGAGATAGACATTGTGAATGTAATTTTATCCTTTAGTATAGAGTGTATTGATATTAGAGAAAAAGGTTTTGCCTAATGCCTAAATAGACAAAAAAGGGGAAATGTTGCAGGATATTTGATCCCATTGTAAACTCCAAGACTGTGAACTGTAAAAATCTGTTTCTGGTTTGGCAAGGTTGAATTCTAACAACCATCCTTAATCTAAAATATTTCTTCATATTATAAACAGGTCAATAGGATGTGATTCAGTCAGCCCTAGTATACACCTTTAATCCAAGAGCTTTCTGTACACAGGATTCAATAAAGTTAACACTATGTGAAGAGGTGGAGCAAGAAACTAGCTGATAGAGCAGGAGGGACTTTGAGTTGGAGGGAATTTAAGACATGTGGATAAGAAGAAAGGGGCCTTTAGGCTTTTGAGTTTTGAGCTAGCAAGCTTTGAAACTTTTGAGCTTTGAGCTAGCAAGCTTTGAAACTTTTGAGCTTTGAGCTAGCAAGACTTTGGCCTTGGGTTTATTGGACTTTTCTTCCTACACTGTCAGCTGAGATAGTTAGGTTTTTAGGCTTTTTCCTCAGAGGTGTGAGCTGACTATGAAGGTCAGCTGGGCACTTTCTCTGCCTCTCTGAGCTAGCAGGTTTTCACTACAGCATTGTGCTCCTGAGTCTTGATTGGTAAAATCAAATTGGGATTTTCCCTTTTTAGAACAAGATAAAGTTATAGATTTCCAGCTGCAATCCTAGGTTCGTACATGTAAAACAGTCCTGTCAATCAACCTGTTCACTGTTTTTTTTTTTCCTACTACCATGATGCCAGCTCATGACTTCAAGTCTGGAACATTGAAGAAGTTTCTCCTTTTCAAGTCACCTCTAGTAGCCCCTCCCAAGTTCCTGTACAGCATCACTTGATGTTTTTAAGCTTCTGAGTTAATAACTTCTTGCTTTTATGATGTTATGCAATGCTTTTTTCTATGTTATCTAATATAAAAATGGATGTGCAATCTCTCTAGATATGCAAAATCTAACCTCTAAGTATACATTTTAATTTTGAATTTTAGACTTGCAGAGATGATGGTAAAACTATATAGAGGGTTTGCCTATATTGTTTTACTAAGTTTCCCCTTAGAAGTGTAGGTCTGTCATCTAAGCTAATAAGTTAATTTTGTATATTATTAGGCAAATAGGAAACTATTAAGATTCAACTGTCTTTCCCTTGATTTCTCTTCTTTTCTGTTTCAGTATTTTATATTTAAAAATGATGCTTGTCAAAGAATCTTTAGAAAAATAAAAACATCTTTAAATGATATATTCTGTAGGTCTCTGTGGCTTTTGAAGACCTTATTTAACTATTTTACATTATATATCTATAGAATCATATCTATATATTAAATCTATAATGTATATTTTGTGCTAAAATTAGATTATTATTTGATATGACCATGATTTGCATTAATATACAAAATTCAATACCATTGAATTAAAAAATAACCTTATTTGGAGTAACAATTAAGGCCTTGGGGAGCAGATTTAAGAATCTACCTTTTGTTCTATTCTCCCTCCATATTTCTATATCCACCTTTTATTCATTTCAGCCCTTATCTTCCTACCTACAAAAGAAAGTTAAAGAAAAAGAGAGATGTCCCTGAGTCTAACCTAGTATCCTCTCTGTATAAGACCAATAATAACTTATATCCAACTCCCAATGAAAATAAGCATCTCTAGATCAATAGAGTAAACAGAAACCTACCCAATCCCTCATAGATGAAATGGGATTTCATTCTCTTAAGGTTTCTTCATGCTGAGTTAGGTTGAATAATACCTTTCAAGCCCCCTACCCCCATGGGGAAATGGCACGTTAACTCCTGGCAACACCCAGCCTACTTCAAAGAAGATGATGAGCATCAAAGAACCTTTTTATGGGGTTGGCTTCAAATGTGGCAAACAAGCCACTAGGCAAAATGTCCTCACTTCTGCCACAGACAGAATTCTGCCTACATATGGGCAATCTTGGATACAGGCATGGTCAATGGCTAAACTATGCCAAGACAGGGTTACCAAGTCCTCAATAGTTCCTGCCCCACGAATATGTCTGTCAGATATATTGAGCCAGAAGGCTGAAGATGATGCTCCAACATTATAAGGAGTGTTCAGTGACTGTTCTTACAGTAAACTGCCTCAGTCATTTTTTCATTTTGGAAGCTGCTAACCTGCGCTTCTTGTTCATTCAGGTATTTAAGGTTTATTTCTTCTCAAATTTCTGATGAGGTTGAAGACCAGATAATTTAATTTTTCAATTAAGCTTAGTAGGTTAGGAGTTAAGATGTTTTCAGATGAATATAAATGTTTTAAGTCAATAGAGATGAGATATGATATTGATCTTCATTCAGAAATTTAGACACAACAATATAGGAAAGATGCTTACTTCATTTGCAAATACAAATATCCAAATCACTAAGAATGTAACATTTATATAATTCCTGATTATCCCATAGTTCTTACTGCTGTATGTAATTTATTTTATTCATGTTTAATAAAATAAATGTATATGTTTAAAAAAAATTTTAAAAATGAGCCTGCTATCCTTCCTCTGAGTGCCACTGAGCTTCCCCATCAAGGGCACATGGTCAAATATGGGGCACCAGAGGTCAAGTCAAAGTCAGTCCCCACTCTTTAATCATCTGTGGAGAATGTCCTGTCCATTGGCTAGATCTGGGTAGGGGTTTGATGTTTACTGCACATATTGTACTTTGTTGGTGCCATAGTTTGAGCAGAACCCTGGGGCCCAGATCTGCCCAGCATAATGTACTACTTGTAGGTTTCTAGGAACCTCTGGATCCTTCTATTTCTCCATTCTGCTATGCTTCTCTCACTTAGAGTCCCAATAGGATGTCCTCCCCCTCTGTCCCACTTTCCTGGTAAGTGAAGACTTTCATGGGACATGTCTCTTGGGCTAGTGTCTAGTCTCAGATCATACCACTGTGGTTGTGTATCCCCTGATTTCAGCAGCTTGCAACTTGCAGGCAGGGTCCATACCAGGCTCTGGGGGCTGGATTGCTCTCCATTGAGTTTCCTTCCCAGAGATTGCAGTATCTGGGGACTGTAACCACCACTGACTGTGTGCCTGAAAGGTGCTTAGGTTTTCTGTGGGCTTGTGTGGGTCAGGGGGTAGGTCACTGGTCCCAGTCCACCCTCGTAGCTTTCCCTAGTACAGGAGCATTGAGGTGTCCTCATCACAGCCTCAGTCCCAAAACTGAGTTCACCGGCCAAGCAAGGCTGCTGTGTTTCCTTCTCAGGGCATGCAGCAGCTGGGACCATACTCACTGCAGACTGGGTGCCCAACTGGCACCCAGGCTTTCTTTGGGCTTGCATGAGTCAAGGAGGCTGTTCAAAGGGCCCACTGCACCCTCATAGCTTTCCCTAGTCCAGGAGGTTTCAAGGGGTGGGTCGGAGGCCCCAAACCACCCTCGTAGCTTTCCCTAATCCAGGAGGATTGAGGCAACCTCATCACAGATTCAGTCCAAAATACTGAGTTTGCCCACCAAGCAAGGCTGCCTCTCAGAGCTTGTCACTTATAGTCTGAGTCTTGTCCAGGTACTGGAGGACTAGCCTGTCATCCTTCCTGGGGTGCTGGATGACCGGGGTTCTAACTAACTCGTAGTCCATACTGTGTGGATCTCTCTTGACACCCACAGTCCGTGGGTCCAGTTAGCATCTGTGGTCTATATCCTGCAAATCAGGCAGCAGGCATCTTCGTCACCATAATCTTGGTCCTCCTTACAGGATAGTTTTAGCTATTCTGTGTTTTATTTGTTTGTTTGTTTTTCCATATGAAGTTGACAATTGATCTTTCAATATCTTTAAATTTTGGGTAGGCATTTTGATAGGGATTGCATTAAATCTGTAAATTGCTTTTGGTAAGATAACCATTTTTCTATGTTGATTCTCTTGATCCATGATCATGAGAGACCGTTCCATCTTTTGATATTTTTCTCAATTTCCCTCTTCAGAGATTTGAAGTTTTCTCAAACAAGTTTTTCACTTGCTTTGTTAGAGTTACACCAAGAAACTTTATATTATTTGTGGCTATTGTGAAGTCTGTAGTTCCCTAATTTCTTTCTCAGCCCATTTGACATTTATATACAGGAGGGTTACTGATGTTATGCATTCTATTTTGTATCGAGCCACTTTGCTCAAAGTCTTTATCAGCTGTAGGGGTTCTCTGGTGAAATTTTTGTGGTCACTTATATACACTATCATATCATCTTTGAATAGCAATATTTTGACTTCTTCTATTCTGATGTGGATCCTCTTGATCTCCTTTTGTTGTCTTATTGCTCCAGCTAGAACTTCAAGTACTATATTGAGGAGATATGGAGAAAATGCCTTGCCTAGTTCCTGTTTTTAGCAATTTCTTTGAGTTTCTTTCCATTTAATTTGATGTTGGCTATTGATTTCCTGTATACTGTATTTATTATGTTTCAATATTTGCCTTGCATCCAAGACTTTAAGCATGAATGATTGTTGGATTTTGTCAAGTATTTTTCTAAGGAGATAATCATGTGGTCTTTTTCCTTTCAGTTTATTTATATGGTAGATTGCATCTATGTATTTCTGTATACTGAACCATCCCTTCATGCCTGAGATGAAGCTTACTTGGGCATGGCCAAAGACATCTTTGATGTATTCCTGGATTGGTTTGTGAGTATTTTACTGAGTATTTTTTGTGTAAATGTTCATGAGAGAAATTGGTCTGAAGTTATTTTTCTTTGTGGAGTCTTTGTGAGGGTTGGGTTTCAAGGTGACTGTGGCTTCATAGATAAGTTTGGTAATGTTCCTTCCATTTCTATTTTGTGGAGTAGTTTGAAGAGTATTGGTTTTAGCTCTACATTAAAGATCTGATAGAATTCAGAGCTGAAACCACCTGGCCCTAAGCCTTTTGGTTGGGAGACTTTTGATGACTGTTTATTTCTGTAGGAGATATTGTAATATTTAGTATGTTTACCTGATCTTGAATCAGCTTCTGCAAGTGGAATCTATCAAGAAAATTGTCCAGTTCCTATAGATTTTAATTTTTTCTGGCACATAGGCTTTTGATATAAAACCGAATGATTCTTTGTATTTCTTTAGTGTCTGTTGTTATGTCTCCCATTTCATTTCTAATTTTGTTGATTTGGATAATGTCTCCCTGCCTTTTATGTAGTATGAGTAATGGTTTGTCTATCGTGTTGATTTTCTCAAAGAACCAGCCCTTAATTTTCTTGATTCTTTGAAATGTTCTCTTTGTTTCTAATTTATTGATTTTAGCCCCAATTTTGATTATTTCCAGCCTTATATTTCTGTTGGGTGTTTCTGCTTCCTTTCCTCCCTAGGGCTTCCAGATGTGACATTAAGTTGTTAGTATGAGATGATTTCAATCTCTTTATGAGGTCACTTAGTGCTATGAACTTTCCTCTTAGCACTGCCTTCAATGAGTCCCATAAATTTGCATCTGTTTTACCTTCATTTTCATTGAATTTCAGGAAATCCCTAATTTCTTTCTTTGTTTCTTCTCTGACCCAGTTATCATTGAGAGTTGTTCAGTTTCCTAGTACATGTAGAATTGTTGTTATTTCTGTTGCTGAGTCCCAACTTTATTCCATGGTGGTATGATAGGATACAAGGTATTATTTCAAACTTTTTGTATCTGTTGAAGATTCTTTGTGACCTACTATATGTCCAATTTTTGAGAAGATTCTGTGAAATGCTGAGAAAGAGGTATAATTTTTGTGTTTGGGTGAAAAGTTTTATATACATATACATATATATATACATATATATATGTGTATATATATATATATATATATATATATATATATATATATATATCTTTTAGTCTATTTGATTCACGATATTGGTTGGTGTCATTATTTCTCTGTTTAGCTTCTGTTTTATTCACCCATCTTTGATGAAAGGGGGATTTTTGAAGTCTCGATCTACTAATGTGTGGTGACTGATGTGTGATTTAAGATTTATTAATGTTTATCTTAGAAATGTGAGTGTCCTTGTATTTAAGGCATAGATTTTCAGAATTGAGATGTAATCTTGGTTGAATGTTGGTTGTGGAAGTATGTTTGTGTGTTTGTCTGATTTTTGTTTTGATTAAGTTATCTATTTCCTATGTTATCCTGGGTGTAGTTTGCCTCTTTTGGTTGGCGTTTTCCTTCCAGTAACTTCTGTAGGGCTAGATTTCTCAATAGTAACTCTGTGATTTTGCATTTGTCATAAAATGTTGGTTTTCAAGCTTGTCAAATATTTTTTGGCTAGACATTATGTATTTAAGTCTTATCTATTGGTTTTCATAAGTTTTCATAATTGTTCTTACTGTATGTAAAAATGGCCTTTTATTTAGAGAGAAAAGGAGAATTGTTGATCTAATTTATTTTGATGCTAATTAATAAAACGCTGTCACACCTGGGCAGGGCAAATGAGATAGGCATTGGCTAAAGTTCCCCAGGCATGGGGGGACAAAGCAAAACTTGGGCATAAGAAAGAAGAAGGAAGGCTACCATGGGTTAGATGGAGGAGAAGCACATGGCTGACATGGATGGAGACTTCGCTTAGGTGATGATAATGAACAAGTATTTGGGATTATGGATGGGAGGTAACTTGATATAAATTATTAGAACCAGATCACATGGGATTGGGACAGGTATTCCATACCCGCACTACTATGAGCAGTAATTTAAGAGATTAATACCTGTTCTGCCCCAAGCTAACTTTAGCCCACTCTTTATTTATTTTTTTAATCTCAATCCCAAATTCATGGTCTCTTAATATCCACACTACTCTACTGCAGTTGTTATTTTATTCTGATATATATAATATCTAGTCAACAATCTCTTGAGTTCCTCATCATTAGAAACTCAGCATCTACTACAATGGTTAAAAGGCAATCAACAAATACTTGTCATAAGAAAAAAAAAGGTATGAAACAGATAAAGATTAGTGTTTACCTTGAGGATAGCCAGAAAAAAAATATTTCATATAGTTTTACTATAAATAACATGATTTAGGAACAAAGAACATATCTTTTAGAAAAAAATTTACAATGCAATGCAGTGTGCCCATCAATGAATGCAGGTGACTTTTAAGAGTTGGGATTGGAAGATGACAAGAGAATAAATGCTTCAAGTGGCTAGACTGGCTGAGATCATTGAGTTCTTCAGACTCATCATTAAAGATTGTGATAAATGAAATGTGAAAAGAATTATGAAAACCCAAAATTAGTACCAAAGCATACAGACAAGTGTGGTTTGCAGAGCCTTAATTGCTGGGTCACCTGAACCACAAACAGCTGTGGATATTGTGTACAAGCTCTCTCTGTTTTTAATGTTCTATTATTACTGTAAGTGAAGTTTCTGAGAAAATACAGAGATAGATAAAGAATGATAGTATGTATATGAATAAAACAGTTGACTCTCACTAAATTTTCCTAACTTTATGATCTAGATATTTAGTGATTTATTTATTTTATAATGGCAAAGTTATTAATTTCTGCTAAGTACATTCCTAACATCCAATTTAAAAGAAAATCACTTTAAAAGTATACCAAATTCTCAAATACTTGTTAAGCAAATGAAGGCAGGTAGACATCCTTTCAGAAAATGTCAATCAGCTATTCTAAATCTCTTGAAGTCCTTTGATTAGTAAGAGCTATATCTTCAAAACAATAATATGAAGCTTACAATCTTAACTGAGCATAGCCAGATCTTTGAAAACATGTCTTCAATCACCACTCTATTTCAAATTTTACCTATAATTTAAGTTTCCTTTCTCATTCATTTCTGGGAATCTAGATATATGTGTCATTCATCTAAAAGTCTAAATTTTGTCTAGTAAGATATGTTATGAAAAGACTCCAAATGTTTTCTACTATTATAACCTTTTTATCTTTATTTTTAATTTTATGATTTTTTATATTATCACATCATCCAAAAATTGGAATGGTCCCTCTTTTCTACTTAAGAGTTTTCCACAAAATTTTTGTCATGAGAAAGATGACAACAATTAAAAAGCTTATGTGCCAATGCTAGGATAAAGCAAAAGTCTCAGACAATGGAAGATTTTCAAACCCATCTTTGTTATTTATCCATTCATTCAATGAGTGTTGGTAGAGTGCTTAACATGTGTTAATATACTAATCCAAATTCTGAGTATATGGTGATGATGCAAAAACAGAACAGTCTTTGCCTGCATGGAATTTAATGTCTACTGTAGAAGATGACATCTACCAAGCACAAAATAAGTATGGGTTCAGTAGAAAAAATTGGATAAAACTGTTTAAAAAACACTTAAGATAAATGCGGTACAGATGTTATTATGTACATTTAATTCCAGAGTTCATAATTATACTCCCAACTCAATAATGAAAACAAATGAACTATATTCTCTTGTTCCTTCCATGTGTACAGTAATAAACACTTTGAAAACATTAGGCCTTACAGTGCAATGCAGATTGAAGATGCTTAACATTTGCTCTTCTGTGTTTTAAGCAATTATACAAAAAAGGACAAAGGATGTGGAAAATGACAAACCTACTTATCATTCAGGCAACTCAGATGCCCCCCACCCACTTTCTCAGGGTGTAAATAATAGTTTATGTAACAGTTACTATATCTCAGACTGAGCAGAACTACTCATAACCTCTTTAAAAGTGACAGAATCAAGAAAAGGGACAAATGTAAGTGACAAGAGAAAGGAATCAGAGAAAACTTACTGGTAAGTGGTTGGGCTAACATTGATGCGCCGAGGATGACTTCCTGATTCAAATTTGCTTGCCAGAGTGACATTATTTCCAAACAGACAATATCGTGGCATTCTCACCCCAACCACACCAGCCAGCACAGAGCCTGAGTGAATGCCTATCCGCATCTAAAAAAGGGGGAAAAAAAAAGAAATGGAGAATAAACAATTAACCATGAAATTATTACCACATAAAAACCTATTGTTCTACCTCATGGATTAATTACACTTGTAAATTAAATGTTTGTGTCTATTTATTTTAAATGTTGGATTTTAGCATAAAAGATGGCCTTGATTGGATAAAGACATTTCATTGGTATCTTAGTGCTTCCTTAAATAATGTATGATACTAATCTCTATTTGATAATATCTGATGAACTGGACAACCTATTCTTAAAATGTTCCCTAATTAAACACTTTCATCACAAATTCCAATGCAACACAGCCTGCAATACATGCTACGATTGAAGATGAATCTCATCATCTCAGAATAACAGTGGCACAATTTATTCTGACATAGTAGAGGAACATGACATTATAGTTGTGCCCTGAAAGATAAATAAGAGTCCATAAGTGAATGGGAGAGAAAACACTACACAATAAAAACATCATGGGTGAAAATCTGAAATTAAGTATGTCTTGAAACATAAGTAATCAAAAACAAAAATGATGAAAATTTAAGATACAATTGTAAGAGTTATTCAATCCTAATCACTTTGGGTGATATAAAATCTAACAATTATGCTGAAAACTGAGCAGCTTGTTCTTCCTATGAGTTCCCTAACAATTGGGGTCTCTGATGATGTTGCCTGCCTTTGTATTCCTTTCACACAGAGTGGCTGCCTTCTTGGGCCTCAGTGGAAGAGGATACACTTTGTCTGGCTGTGACTTGATGTATCAGGGTGAGTTGGTACCCATGGCAGGGAAGCTTCTTTTCTCTAAGGATAAGGGGATGGAGAAATTGAAAAAAGGATGTGAGGTTGGAACTGAGAGGAGAGGAGGGAGGAGGGATCCCATCAGGCTGTAAAGTGAATAAAATAAATTAAAATAAAATAACTTTTTAAAAAGTCTGGGATTGCATCTATTTTCTCTACTGATGAATTCTCAGCAACATATGGAATAATACTGAAAGCAAAGGATACTCTCAACAAGTAACTTATGAATGTATAATAAATTGTCCAAGCCTTCAACATACTAACCCAAACATTTGATTGAAATGATGAGTAAATTAGCCACTGTATCAGATAAAGATTGATGTGGTTCAAGACGTGAAGAAACCTTCAATATGAAATTGCTGCACAGTGAGATATGAAGAGAACAATAAAGTTTTATCAATCTGATATAGAACCAAACAACTGAAGCTAGGAGATAAAATAGAAAGCAAACAGAGAGAGAAGGTGTTAAAGAGAATGGAATGTCCTTATGAAACTGAAGATTTCTGTTTTTATCAATTCGTGATAAAACAGACATATTGACACTGCCTCAGTCATAGTTTCCACAATGCCACATATATCTAAAAAAAAAAAAACCAAAATTCTCCATCACCACCATCAAAAAACAAACAAACAAAAAACAGAACAGCAATAACAATCCCAACCAAGCCACCAAACAAACAAAACTCGTGGCTTAACTTTATTTGGAAATCCAACAGAGTAGGACCTGACAAGATACTTTAGAGAAAAATAAAAGAGTTAAGAGTATTTGTCTCAGCAGATATGAAGTTTCATATAAGCATAGGAAGTAGATAGGGAATCATTCAAGAAATAAATAAGTAAATTACATAAACCACTCAGGAAGGCTCACATTGCATGTCTGAGGAAAAGACTCTTTCAGGTAAAAATATTTTGGATTAATTTTGTCTCAAGGTAGGACAGGACCATCTTTTGAAAATTGTCCTCAAACAAGCAAATCTTCCCCAAACAAACACACTCCTAATAAAAATTTCCTTTTATTTGTCTGTCTACATCACTTCCCAAGTGTGTGGTCTAGATTGTGGAGGCAGATCTTCCCCTTTACTAGGGACCAGTTCCTTGCTTTGTGCTTCTCTTCTATGTTTTGGAACAATTACAAGGATCCTCAGGGTTGTTCTCAGGAAATAGGAAGACAGCATGAATAACTGAAGGTGCTTTTCACCTTTATAAAGAATCTCCACATAGTTGCCATTTAGGAGAATTTCTGCTTCTTTCTGAATGTCCATACTGCCACTTGGTACCATTTTCCTTCTTTTCTTTCCAGAGGATATCCTTGCCATTTTTATGCCTTGGGACCCTGATAATGTGTTTTTTCAGACTTTATATGTTAGAAAGTGTCAATAGTTTGCCTTTATAATGAGGATTATTTTCATTGGTTGTAGAGTTCTAGGTTGAGGCTGGGGATGGAGCTTAGTGGTGACTATGTAGAAAACACAAGGCCAGAGTTCCATATATAATATTAAACAAAAGGATCAGGGAGGAAGAAGGGAAGGAAGAAAGTAAGGAAGGAAAGAAGAAAGATATGGAGGAATGAAGGGAGAGAAATAGAGAGGGAAGGAGGGAAGGAAGAAAGGGAGAATTTTAGGTTAGAATTCTTTTCTTTTGCACATTAAAATTGCTTCTCCCTAGTTCCTCTCTTTCGTTGCTTCTTCATTTTTTTTTCTTTCACAAATTTAACATTTTCTTCTGTGTGTATGGGGAGGGTGGGGAGATTCATGCACATAGAGGTCAGAAGACAACTTGCTGGAATCAGTTCTCTTATTCTACTGTGTGAGTCTCAGGGGGTTGGACACAGTTGTCAAGATTGGCATCAAGTACATTTATCAGCTAAGCCATCTTGCTGGCTCCTTACGTTGTTTCTGAAAGCAAACCAGCTATTGTACTTTTGAGTGTTGTGAACATGAACACTAATGTGTTTTCTTCTAGCAGGTATTTTTCTTTATACATCTTTAAAATATTTATGATTTACTTAGGAGTGATTTTCATGGTTAGTTTTATGCTTTGGGCTTACTGTGTCCTTCAGTATACCGGTTTATAATTTCCATAAAATTAAAAACATTTTCAAAAATAATATTTTCTGCTAATTTTTTCCTTTTTGAAGTCCTGCATATATCTTTAGATGGCTGAAGTTTTTACAAAGATCCCTGATGACCTGCTCATTTAGAGGACATTCTCTTTATTTTGGATTTCTACTGCTGTGTCTTTAACTTGAATTATATTTCCTTTTGCAAAGTCAAACCATTCCTTAATCTGATGTGCTCTTACTGACAAATACTCTATTTTTTATTTAAAAATTAAGTTTGGGATATTTTTTCTTTTTTTCAGGATGACAACTTAAAATTTAAATATAAGTAATGAATTTTAGGCAACTTTGAATGCTCCAGTCTGCCAGCATTTGCTTCGGTTCTACATCTGTGATTTTTGATGGATTCATTGTTCTCATTATGAGTCATCAATCAGCCTTCTCCATGCCTAGATGTGTTTTATTAGGTGAAGACATTATGGAGTGACCTTGTTGTGTGTTAAATTTTTACACATGTTCTTGACCTTTTTTATGGAATGCAAATAAGTGACTTAGATCATGTTCCTTTGTAGTCTTGTTTTTAAGATTTGTAGAAATGCATGTGTCAATGTTTGATAAAGTCCTACTTGTCTGCTATGAATAAGGCAACACCTTCTAAGGGCTCTCCTCTATACATGGAATTTATTATTTTTAAGGTTGTCTGACATGGACAGTGGATAAAGCCTTGAGTAAATGGTTTTTGTTGATACCATCGCATCCATGTCAAGGAATCCAATGCCTCAGACCCACTGGAATGGCAAAGCCTTCTTTAGTTCAGGCTTGGAGAAATGTCAAAGCTTTCCCATGTCCCTGTGAGAATGTTGGAATAATGTGGACAAAACGTGTGTGTGCGCACGCGCGCATGTGTGTATGTGTAAAACAATACTTTTAGAAGAGTCCATGAATTTGACAGGAAGTAAGGAGTCATGAGAGGAGATGAAGGGGGAAAGGAGTAGAAGTAATATGAAAATAGTTCTCAGGTATGAAATTCTTTTAAATTTTTAAATTCAAAAAGTCAGATACTGGGCTGGAGAGATGGTTCAGCCATTAAAGGCTAGGCTCATAACCAAAAATATAAAAAGTCAGATGCCTTTCTTGCATCCTCTGGCTCTTCTCTTCATCCCCTCAGGACAAAGGTTGTTTCTTCACATGTACTAGCTAGTGTTTTGCAGAATACTTGAGGAAGACACTAGAACGATCTTTGGTGGTCTTTATGTAATTTTTGACTCCAGTATTCTGAATTTCACCCCCATCCTGCTTGGTTCCCCAAATGTTCAGTTACTTGATTTAATATTAGGAATATATTCCTGCTTTACCCCTCTCTAGAACAGAGTGTGAAGATCTCTTTCATCAGGAAACTAGGAAAAGCTCAGTACCCAGCTTATTTATTTTCTAGTCCTAAAACCTTTACTCTTTCCAATGCCTAGTATCAACTATTATGAATAAAGTTCCCCATTTCATGTTCAGGGTTTTTATTTTATAAGACAGGAGTAGTAATTCTGTCTCTGTGCTACATATTGGATTCAAATGTGAGCTCATTTTTAAGAAAGCAAGCAATCTGAAATATATAAACCTAATTTTAATGAGAGGTTTCCTATGTGTATTTAAAGCAGAATTACGAATGGCAAAAGTCCCCACAGACAAAATAAATGTAGAACCTCTTTTCTAAACTTAGCACTCCCCATTTCCTCCTTCTCTTCCTTCCCCCTTCTCCTCTCTTTTGCTTTTTTTCTAAAGGGTTATTTTTATTGTTACATTCTGTAATGCATACTTCTTCAAGGGACACCCTATCCTTACACTGAGATAAGTTTGGGCCAATGATCACACTGTGGTTGTGTTATGTGGAGAATGGAAAGAATTAATCTAGTATTAACATATTTCATACCTTATTCACTGCATAACATCTGTTGGACAAAAACATTTCACTCCACACAACAACTTCAGCGAAGACTATCTAGTTATTTTGGCTCCCTTTCAAAAGAACTACTGAAATTCAGTGGTGGCATATGCATTTAAGCCTAGCATATGGGAGGCAGAGGCAGCCTGGTTTCTGATTTTGAGGGCAGCGTGGTCTATCCAGCAAGTTCCAGGACAGCCAGGGCTACACAGAGAAGCACTGTCATGAAAAGAGTGAGTGAGTAAGAGAAAGGGGGGAGGGATGATGATGGCAAACATTCTTGAAGTTGGGGAAGAGGGAAAAATATAATTTATAAATAAATCCTTAGAAGGCTAAAGCACTAAAATGTGTCGAGAAGTATAAATAACTCCCCCCACACACCACACCACACACACCCACACATGCACCACATGCCACACACTTCGCAGACTTTCCTTTACTCTATATCAGAGAAGGATTCATAAAATTATCTAGTTTATATTTATACACCATCCAACCTTCAATGATATTATTGAGTCCTAAGAGCAGAATTCTGAAATTTGTCTTGTGTAAGAAAAGGCTTAATATTCTTTAAAAGTAAGAAAATGGCTTGAAACAACTGTAACCCTAAGAGAAAATGTGTATGTATTTAGATATAACCAGCACTTAATTTAGATATTTTCAAAATTAGCACTTTGTGCAAAGAATATGTAATGGCATAGAAACATATTTTAATTGTACTAGAAATACAGATAGTTAAGATATCATTTAAGAATACAATGTTATCTATTAAGCATATATTAACTGATCAATATAACAGAAATTAATTGGCAGTAATGACATTCAAGGAATTTTTAAAAATCATTATTTTCTATCAGTAATTTCCATTCTAATATTTAGACTTTCTGCATATCTCTTATCTTTAGCTACTTTTTTAGTAGCACCAACGAAGCACTACTAACATATGTAACAATCAAATCTTTGTGATTTTTATTTAGTCTATTAAGTGCATCTTTATTGTACAGTCGCCCAGATTAAAATCTATCTCTTACTAATATCATAAAGGCATTTCTTGATGATCTCATCATTTTAACAGCATATTCTATCAAGTAGTCAAAATTCAAAGCAGATAAGACCTTTTTACTTTAATGCAATCACTGAAAAATATTGCAACAATATATTATTCACTGTTAGCTTAAAGAAATTGTTCTTCAGCCAAAATGTAAACACTGACAAGAGATTATTAGGAACAAAATCTTCAGTAAGAAAATTTTTAGCAACATGTGTCAAAAGTGATTTCAAAATTATGAATAAATATTTAAAACCTTTGAAAAGGAATAAAGGGAGTTATGAAAAATAAATACTACCAAGTATGTGTTTAGTTTATCAATGTAAGTTATCTAGCATATGTATGTATGTATGTATGTATATATGTATGTAATGTATGTACCTATATATCTTCATAAAGAAAGACAGAGTCAGGCAAAGAAAAAAAATCATCTCCACTCCTTTATTTTTCTAAGAATATATAGACTACTTATTGTGCAGCATGCTTGATGGTCACTATCCACTCATTTCTTTTTACTACCCTGTCTTTTGCAAGCTATTTGAAGACATTTAAAATCCAACAGGCTTCATTTTAGCTTTAAGAAACTTGAAGTCTCACCAAGCTGAAGAAAGATGGCAACTGCACATCTTAAGAAAATGTGTATGTATGTGATCATCACACTCCTCTATTAGACATTCAAATTGGTTGATTTTGTATAACCCTATTAAAACTAAGTATTTTAAATATTAATATTTCATTTCATTAAGAATTATTAAATGTTAAATATAAAAATATAATTTTCATAGTCTCTTAATAAAATTGAAAATAAGATGAAAAATGAAATAGTCTAATAACAACTATAATTACTGCTGAGTGAGTAATTGGATTGCTATAGAAAAATTAGTTTCATTTGTCTTCCTCAAAATACTGTGTATCACAAGAAAACAATGAATATGGGAGATGTTAAGAAAACCAAAATCAATTAGATGATATTGGAAATAACTATACACCATGTCTGACTACAGGGAACATAATTAAACTTCTATCTTCTATAGAAATACATGTTATATCATTCATGTTCATTGCTGCTCTACTCATAATAGCAAGAAAATGAAATGAGTTTAGATATTCACCAACCAGATGATTGGGTAATGAAAATGTGGTAAATAAAAACCACGAAATATTATTCAATTGTAAAGTTAAATGAAATTGTGGAATTTGTAAATAAATGGATGAAACTGGGAAATTATATTGAGTGACAAAACCTAGGCACAGAGAAATTAGCACCCTATTCATCTTCATATATGGATTCTAGCTTTAAATCTTTGATTGAACTTGAAGTTTCCATAGAAACCAGGAAATAAGAAAGAGACAGAGACCATTGGTAAGGAGATGCCTTAAAAGAGCTTAAGTAATGTGCAAGTAGAGGGGAATGCTGGGGGTTGAGAAGATGGAGCACAGAGGAAATTCAAGTGTAGGTAGGAGGTTAGAAAAGAGGCTTAATCAAAATATGAAATGCCCATTAAAACCATAATACAGAGGGTCTAAAGAAATGGATTAGATGTAATATGTGATTCCTGTTCTTGTAAAGGACCCAGAGGATTCAGTTCCCAGCACCTACATTGTGGGTCACAACCACTTGTAACTCTAGTTACACAGACTCTGATGCTTTCTCCTGGCCACCATGGGCGTACTCATGTGATACATGTAATTAACACAGGTAATCTACACACACACACACACACACACACACACACACACACACACACACACACACACACACCAGTCCAACTTGGGAGCTTCAGAATGCTGTTTTGAAGCTCACATCCTAAAACTGTGATTGAATGGATCTGGAATGAGGCTTCGTGTTGGAGTTATAGGTCTTTGTAAGGCTTCTTTCTTTCTTTCTTTCTGTTATTTAAATTTTCCCCACTTATTTATTTATTTACTTATTTATTTAATCATTTTACATTCTGATCCCATTCCACCCCACCCTCTCCTATCATCCCCTTCTCCTTCCTTCCAGAGATTGGGAGGCCCTCTGTTTGTATCAATCCACCTTGATATATCAAGTCACTGCAAGACTAAGCACATCATTTCCTCTCTGGGAATGACAAGGCAGCCTTGCTAGGGTAAAGTGATCTAGAGGTAGGCTCTAAGATTTCTAATATGCATATGAAGTTGATTTGCATGTTATGCAGCAAAAATTTAAGTCTCAGAAAAGATATTTCTCAAGTTTACCTCTATCTCCCAGTTTATCTATTATCTATCTATCTATAATCTATCTATCTATCTGTCATGCATCTATTTTCTATCTATCTATAATTTATTTATCAATCTATCTATATCTATGATCTACCTATCTAACATCTATAAACAAAAATTCCCAGAAAGGGAAATTTTACAAGACTGAATAACAGATTAAATTTTCAGTGATGTGAAGAGTTTGCAAGTAGATTAACAACTAACTACAATTGTTGTGGTCTATCGTCAGCCCTGTAACTAAACATTCGTTGAATATCTCTGTGTCTGATCTAATGTCAGGTGTGACAGCAGATATAACCTTTTGTATTAACTGAACAAAACCTTAGTTTCTACCAACCACAAGCATCAATGAGACAGTAAATTGAATGTTCTTTATTGTAGTGTTGGTCATCACAGGAGATCTAACAACAGTATGGTATCTGGGGGTATTTGAGGGTTGTAGATAATAAAAGGATTGTGATCTCTTTGGATGTTCAGATTTTAGAACTCAACCCACCACTCAGTTGTATGACTTTGAGATGACTATTTCCCTAAAATGATTTGTATATCATAAGCATTCCTTTATATCCAATTTGAATGGTGATTGATCCTTAAGAATGACCTTTTATATTATGGATCTATTTTCTTCTACTCTCAATGCCTGGGATAACAAGCATACTCCATCATGCATATTGCTAGCTTATCATTCAAAATCTATCTCATCTTCAAATTACAATAGTAGGTGGTCTGGAGGACTGTAAAATATAAAAGGAATTAAATATAATAATACAAATAATAATTTATAAACACAGAAGTCAATCAGTCACTTAAGCCAAGCACCAAACTCTTAACATTAAATTCTGTTAAGATATTATTTTCTTTCTTTCAGTCTGAAAGTAGGAAGGTTTCTGGCTTGTGCATAAAATTACAGAGATGTAGATACTGAAGTAGAAAAGGTAAATTGCTTGTTAAAAGTAAGGATTAGATATAGATAAATAGAATGGAAACATAATTCTCATTCCTTCTAATGAATGCATATTTTAATGGAAAAACCCTAAAAATTATCTTCCTTTAATCCACCTTTAGTATTAAAAATAGGATAAGAATAATTTTATAATGTGTCCACAAGCTGATTAAATAACCAATGAAACCAACAAAGCAAGGATATGTATTATGTAAATAAATGAATTCTTCTAAGTTTTATATTTTTGCACAATACCAGAAAGGCATAACATAATTCAAATTCAAACAACATGAAACAACAATCAAACTGTGAATTAAGCCTAAGTGTTGGACAGGTCATAAGGAATACAATTTAAGAAAGTATTTTAGATCATGAAAAGGAGAGGCATAAAAATTAAGAAAATCTGAATAAACTGTAGTTTTTTAGAAATGATATATTAATATTGGCTCATTAATTATAACACTTTTACCATACTGCTATTTCAGGTAAAACTGAGTGTGGTATATTTGGAGATTCTTTATACTATCTTTACATTAAAAAATCTAATACCATGTTAAGATAAAAAATTAAAATGTAGATCTGTCCTACTTTAATGTAGATAGCGTATTATACGGCATCAACTTTTTTGGAGTCAGAGACTTATATAGCCAAGGGTGGCACAAACTTTCTATGTAGCCAGGAACGACTTCTAATTTGTGATCCTCCTCAATTTACCTCTCAAATGATGGGAATACAAGAGCCTACCACGTGACTATGCCTAGCTAAAAATTGTTACCAATAATAAATTTGCTATAGAATCAACTTGAGACAGTAACAGTGACCTTGGAAGACTAAGGTGTGAAAAAATTATGGAACAAAATTTTACAAATCACACTTATGAAAAGAAGTGAATCAGTCAACCAAAACAAGCACCCAAGCAAACAGGTGCCCTCATGCCTTTGGCAGACATACTTTAATTGTAAGTTCCATTAATGATTTTCACAACATTTCCTCCACTTGGGCATTAGATGGTACTCATGATTATTTTACCAAACTCTTTCCTATGAACAATAAGTCTTTCAACAGGAGACATATCTGAGAGGTTTGGCCCGATAATGCTTGTGAGAATAAATTAAAAAAAAAAAAAAAAAAAAGGCTGTAAAAAAGCTGCAAAAACTTCACTGAGTTGGGTGGAAATTTTCAACTATTAATAAAACTGAAAATAAATCACTAAGTAATCCATAAGTCCAAAGACCCAATGGGAAGTGTCAAGATAGTCTCAGACACTAATGATAGAATTTATGTTGCATGCATGACATCCATCTGTCAACTTTTGAAAAGAATTCCATCAACTTTATTTTGAAGTTCTAAATCATTTTGTGTGGCTTCATTTAGCAATGGGTTTTATACTTTATAGACATTCTTAAAGTATTTAAATGAAATTCTGAGTAAAATAATTAATTAAAGGAAATTTCTATTCTAGGCAGAAATGTCATTCTTTCCTTCATCTGAATAGTAACTAGGCATCTCATATGCATCCATAATTGTATTATGTTTGCAAATTAAAACTGAAAAGCATTTTTAGCAAGATAGCTTGAACAAATGCATTATACCAAATCCAAATTTCACTTGTCATGTTCTCCCAACTGGTTAGAAAACAAAACAAAACAAAACTTCCCCTTGGACCTCATCAAATTATATATTTAAATTCTCTCCAGTCTGTCTTAAACATACCAGTTAGCAGCTTTAAGAAGAAAAAGAACAGCTTGCAAATAACACAATTATTCAGAATTCAAAATTATGCTTAGTGCTAGGTCAGCACACCTCTCATGGAGCCGTTAGTATGAAATAATACAGTATCAGAAGGTCTTTATTAATCACTGTACCCCTTGCTGTAGTAAGTCATATGAATTTACTAGGACTTTTCTTTTAACTAGGGCTATGAAAATATTCTAAGGATTGAAGTGACTCAGTGATATGATTATCAAGTCACTGACCCCCACTTAAGAAAACAACAACAAAATAAAAACCTTGGTTCTTCCAAAGAGAATCTGTTAATGAGAATATAGCACAAGGAAGTCATAAATAATAAAATGTGTGCCTGTGTGTTTGCATATGAACAATACATTGAACACAAAGTCAATATTTGAGAAGACTTATTTTTATTACTCTCAACAGCTAAGCTTGTGTGTTTGTGTTTTGACTCCATTCTAAAGCACATAAAAATAAAAAAAACTTGCACTAATAAATGCATTTATTAATTTTATTTTATGTATTTTATATGGCTTTATGGTATTATTAAGTATATAATGATTGTAATATATTTTATTATGTCATAAATTCATCTTAAGATTATCAAACACTTCTTTTCCTACTCTGAGAACCTCATTTATTGAGACAGGGTGCAATGGCTATTCTTGGTTGTCACTTTGACTACATCTGGAATTAACTAAAATTCAAAAATATATGGGCACAACTGTGTGGGATTTTTTTTCTTAGTTGGATCTTTTTAAGTGAAAAGATCCATTTCCTAATCTGTATCTTTAGAGTGGGAAGACACACCTTTATTCCAGATATTTTGCGGTGGATAGACCTACCTCTAGTCTGGGCCACACCTTCTGCTGGAAGTCTATATAAAAAAACATAGAAGGGGGGAGATTTTTTTTTGTCCTGCTTCTTCCTGCTCTCACTAACAAGTCATTTACTTCACTGAGATTAGAGCATGCTTCTTTGGAATTGCAGTGTATACTGAAGATACTGAAGATTGAGAACATGTGTATAGACTTGTGGACTTAACAATCACTAGATTTTGGACTTCCTGTACAAAAGCAGTCATTGCTGGATTTGTTGGACCAGAGCATGTAAATCATTCTATCATACACATACAAACATACCTGCATGTTTGCTTTCACACACACACACACACACACACACACACACACACACACACACACACAGATAAATATACACACACATATATGGAGAGAGTGAGAGAGAGGAAGAGAGAGAGAGAGAACACACACACACACACACACACACACACACACACACACACACACACACAGAAGCATCATATTTTAAGTATCTGGATTAAGTTTTCCAAGCTGCCAACACCCACAGTTACCAAAGCCCTTACAGTTACTGAAGCCTCTCCTGACAGCATAGAAAATACTGAAGGCCCATGATGTGAACTGTTTTACAAACTTAAGGAGACAAATTTGATTGTCCTGACTCACCAATTAAGATAACAATGAATTTGGTGACTCTATGTATAAAAATTTTCACAGTTTGTGATAAAATTGGGAAAACAATGATGCTTGTCGGTTGCTCCTAGCATCTCTGCATAAATTGATATAGAGAAAGAATGGGCTCCATAATAAATCAACCAACCTAAATTAACCACTTTCAGAATACAGAGAATAACAGTAATAAACTTACTGATAGAACTGAGTGTCTCTGGATATGCATAAACAGTATTCATGTTTTGTAGTGTATCCTGGAAGAGAATCTTCTCTCTAGTATTCATAGAGCTCAAATCAAATATATGCACTCATTATAAAGTTGTCCTAATTAAGCAAAGTCCCATCCTCTGAGGAAGTCAGTGGTTAAATTAAGGGATTTAATTGGTAATGAGGGGAATTCTGTAACTTGGTATGGCGATGTAGGGAAAGACACTATTGAAGTGTAGAACTTTGAACCTCCAATTCACAACTGTTTATTTCACCTGAGGAAGCAGTCTATCCAGCAGAATATATGCTCATACTCCCATGCCATGAAATATTGCCCTTTTCAATTTTGATTGAAGTAATTAATATTTTTTGTCTGTTAAACGAGAATGGCTTTCTCTGAGGAATATGCCAGGTAAGACAATACTGATGTCCCTAAAGGCCTATCAGTAGCTGCCTCTAGACTTACAAGCAGACCTAAGGCAAGCCAGGTTCCTGGAGGAGAGGTAGAACGTGTAGTTCATGAGGAAGTGTGTTACACTACTAAAGAGCTTAATGTGTTAATCCATTTAAGTAGGAGTCTGGGGAATATGTGTAGGAATGGATTTTAATTATGTAGGATAGGGGCTAAGAGATGTAAAACAGTATCACTCTGAATTCATTGATATGAACCCAGTGAGTGGAGGTTCTAGGTCTAATATAAAAATTTACACAGTTTAAAAACGTGTAAACAAAGCAAGCCTCAATAGATACAAGAGGATTGAAATAATACCTTGTATCCTATCAGATCACCATGCTCTTAGGCTGCAATTCAACAGCAACAGAAATAACAAAAAGCCTACACATACGTGGAAACTAAACAACTCTCTGTTAAATGACACCTGGGTCAGGGAAGAAATAAAGAAAGAAATCAAGAAGTTTCTGAAATTCAATGAAAATGAAAGAACAACATACCTAAATTTGTGGGATACATTGAAAGCAGTGCTAATAGGAAAACTCATAGCACTAAGTGCCTTTAAAAAGAAATTGTAAACATCACGCATAAGCATCTTAACGACACACCTGGAAGCCCTAGAAAAAAAGAGAAGCAGAAACACCCTAAAGGAGTAGACGTCTGGAAATAATCAAGTACAGGCCTGAAATTAACAAATTAGAAACTAAGAAAACAGTCCAAAGAATCAACAAAACCAAGAGCTGGTTCTTTGAGAAAATCAACAAGATAGACAGACTAGATGGTCAAACTAACTAAAAGACAGAGAGACAGTATTGAAATCAACAAAATCAGAAATTAAAAGGGAGACATAACAACACACAATGAAGACATACAAAGAATCGTAAGATCCTACTTTGAAGGCATATACACCACAAAATTTAAAAATCAAAGGGAAATGGACAATTTTCTTGACCAAGTTCACTTGTCAAGGTGAGTGAAGAACAGATAAACAAGCTAAATAGTCCCATTTCCCCTACAGAAATAGAAGCAATCATCGAGAGTCTCCCAACCAAAAAAAGCCCAAGGCCAGATGGTTTCAGTGCAGAATTCTACCAGACCTTCAAGGGCAAGCTAATACCAATACTATTCAAGCTACTCCAAAAGATAGAAATGGATGGAACATTACCAAATTCATTCTATGAGGCCATAGTCTCATTGATACCTAAGCTTCACAAAGACTCAACAAAGAAAGAGAATTTCAGACGAATTTCTCTTATGAACATAGATGCAAAAATACTAAATAAAATACTTGCAAAATGAATACAAGAACACATCAAAGATATCATTCATCATGACCAAGTAGGTTTCATTCCAGGCATGCAGGGATGTTTTAATATATGGAAATCCATCAATGTAATCCAACATATAAACAAATGGAAAATAAAAAAACCACATGATCATCTCTTTGGATGCAGAGAAAGCATTTGATAAAATCCAACACCCATTCATGTTTAAAGTTTTAGAGAGATCGGGGATACGAGGCACTTTCCTCAACATAATAAAGGGTAAATACAGCAAGCCAATAGCCAAAATCAAAGTAAATGGTGAGATACTCAAGGAAATTCCTCTAAAATCGGGAACAAGGCAAGGCGGTCCACTCTCTCCGTAACTCTTCAATATAGTACTCGAAGTTCTAGCCAGAGCAATAAGGCAACAAAAGGAGATCAAGGGTATCCAAATAAGAAAGGAGGAAGACAAATTATCCCTATTTGCAGATGGTATGATAATGTACATAAGTGACCCTCAAAATTCCACCAGAGAACTCCTTCAGCTGATAAACACCTTCAGCAAATTAGCTGGATACAAAATTAACTCAATAAAGTCTGTAGGCTTCCTATACACAAATGACAAGCTTGCAGAGGTAGAAATTAGGAAAACCACACCCTTCACATTAGCCACAAGCAATATAAAATATCTAGGAGTTACTCTAACAAAGCAAGTGAAGGACTTGTTTGAAAAAATTTTTCAAAACTCTGAAGAAAGAGATTGAAGGTGACCTGAGAAGATGGAATGATCTTCCTTGCTCATGGATTGGGAGAATTAACATAATAAAAATGGCCATCCTACCAAAAGCAATCTACAGATTCAATGCAATCCCTATCAAAATATCTACACAATTTTTTAAAGACATTGAAAGTTCAAATCTGGACTTCATATGGAAAAACAAAAAACCCAGAATAGCTAAAACAATCTTGTAAAATAAAAGGTGCTCAGGAGGAATCTCCATGCCTGACCTCAAACTGTACTATAAAGCAATAGCAATTAAACAGGCTGGTTGATCAGTGGAATCGAATCGAAGACCCAGACATGAATCCACATACTTGGATGGATCACATACTTGGTCACTTGATTTATGACAAAGAAGCCAAATCCATTCAATGGAAAAAGGATAGCATCTTCAACAAATGGTGCTGGTCTAACTGGAGGTCCATGTGTAAAAAAAATGCAACTGGATCCATATTTGTCACCTTGCACAAAACTCAAATCCAAGTGGATTAAAGACCTCAACATAAAACCAGAGATATTAAGCCACTTAGAAGAAAAAGTGGGGAAGAGCCTGGTACATATTGGCACAGGAGACAACTTCCTGAACAGAACACCAATGGCCCAGGCCTTAATGTCAACCATTAATAAAGGGACCTCATGAGGCTGAGAAGCTTCTGTAAGGCAGGAGACACTGTAAACACAACAAAGCGACAGCCTACAGACTGGGAAAAGATCTTTACCAACCCTACATCTGACAAAGGTCTACTATCCAAAATATATAAGGAACTCAAGAAATTAAACACCACCAAACCAAATAACCCAATTGGGAAATAGGGCTTGGAACTAAACAGAAAATTCTCAACAGAGGAATATCAAATGGCTGAGAAACACTTAAAGAAATGCTCAACCTCCTTAGTCATCAGGGAAATGCAAATCAAAACAACTCTGAGATTCCATCTTACACCCATCAGAATGGCTAAGATCAAAAATTCAAGTGACACCACATGCTGGTGAGGATGTGCAGAGAGAGGAACACTCCTTCAATGCTGGTGGGAATGCAAACTAGTACAGCCACTTTGGAAATCTATCTGGTGCTACCTCAGAAAAATGGGAATAGGGCTTCCTCAAGACCCAGCTATTCCACTCCTTGGAATATACCCAGAAGATGCTCCAGCACACAACAAGAGACTCTGCTCAACCATGTTCATAGTAGCCTTATTCATAATAGCCAGAACATAGAAACAGCCTAAGTGTCCATCAGTAGAAGAATGGATAAAGAAACTGTGGTACATATACACTATGGAATACTACTCAGCTATTGAAAACATGGAATTCCCAAAATTTGTGGATAAACGGATTGAGCTAGAAATTATCATAATGAGTGAGTTAACCGAGAAGCAGAAAGAATCAAATGGTATATACTCACTTATATCTGCATACTAGCCCAAGGGGTATGTCCCATGAAAGCCTTCACTTACCAGGAAACTGGGACAGAGGGGAGGACATCCTATTGGGACTCTAAATGAGAGAACCATGGGAGAATATCAAAGTAGAAGGACCCAGAGGGTCCTAGAAACCTACAAGTAGAACATTATGATAGGCAGATTTGGGCCCATGGGTCCCACTCAAACTAAGGCACCAGTCAAGGACAATACAGGTGGTAAACTTTAAGCCCCTACCCAGATCTAGCCAATGGTCAGAACATTCTCCACAGTTGAGTGGAGAGTGGGATATGACTTTCTCACGTACTCTGGTGCCTCACATTTGACCATGTCCCCTGGAGGGGGAGACCTGGTAGCACTCAGAGGAAGGACAGCAGATTGCCAAGAAGAGACTTGATACCCTATGAGCATATATAGGGGAAGGTAATCCCCCTCAGGAACCATCATAGAGGAGGGGAATAATGGGAAAATGGAGGGGGGAAGAATGGGAGGATACAAGGGATGGGATAAACATTGAGATGTAACAAGAACAAATTTTAAAAATGAAAAAAATAAAAAGGTGTAAAAATTTTGAATGGCTGACTGAAGCATTTAGAAAAACTGCCCTTCTGAAATGGAGATAGAGATGCATGCTATCCCTGATATGCCTTGGCTTAATGTTGAAGATATTTTAAGGCTCAGAGAAACTGCAATGTTGGATTGGGTATATCGTGTAAAACAAAGTCCACCACAGTGTGATGGCCTAGAAAACATGCCATTCATTAATCCTGTATTATCCAATATGGTGAGAGGGGCATCTGTATACTTGACTAGCTTTGTTGTCACCCTTTTTCTTGTGGCAGAATTTAGAGTTGGAGATGCTAGTGCTCCATTGAAATAATTGAGTGCAGTAGACTTAATTAAGCCCTGCAGTAGCAGGTGCCAGATCGTACCACTAAATCATCAAAGGCAAGGTGATTGCAGTTATCATAAGGGACAGAATAGACAAAGCACTGTCCATAATGGTCAGCACAGGCAAAGTGAATTTTATGGTGGCAGGATTTGAATGGTCTTTTGGCTCTGTCCAGTCAGTCATAGTATTTCCATGTATAAAATGCATAAAAGCCAAATATATTGTTGTTTCAGCTGCATGAGCAGAACAATTCACAAACAAATGAAATAAAGGCTACCCAGGTTTTAGCAAAGTGGAATCTCAGGTGATGAACCAACTTCCAGACTTGAGTCAGTCTGTAGACCCAGAACCCATTGAATAAAGGAATGGCCAGATTCCCTGAAGAAGAAACTTGATAAAATATTTAAGAGCTTTTTTTATTAGCTATTCTCAAGTTCTTCCCCAGAGGGTCTTTTATAAAGGTAACTCTATCCTAGGGGAAAGAATCAGATTTTTTGGCATATGTTGAATACAGATTCTGAATTGATGCTGATTCTAGGAGACCATGAACATGGTGGCCCTACAGTTAAGTAGGAGCTTATGGTGGACAGGGGATTAATGCAATTTTGGCTGAAGTCTGACTCGCAGTGGGTCCATGGGGCCTAAGTTGCCCGTCATGAGTTGGGTGTTATCTGACCCAGCAAGTCATAAAGAGGAATGCTCACAGCAGCAACTATTATTAACTATAAGTGGTATATACCTGATACTGTTTAAACAGGTCTGAAAGACTCGAGAAAGTTACATAAAAATTTGTCCAAGTGCTTATGGTACACCTGATACAACACAGACATGCACCTATAGCGTCATAGAATATGCCCCATTATAAGCCAACCAAGGAAGACTAGAGCCTTGTTTACTGATGGTTCTTTATGTCATACATGACCTAGAAATGAACAAGCGTAACATTACAATCTCTTTCTGGGACAACCCCAAATAACACTAGCAAAAGGAAAACCATACAATGTGCTGAACTTCAGGCAGTACACATGGTCACACATTTTGTTTGGAAGGAAAAATGGTAAGATAAGAAATTGTTCACTGGTTCATGGGCTGTAGCCAACAGATTGGCTGGATGATCAGAGACTTGAAAAGAGCATGATTAAAAAATTGATGAGAAAGACATCAGGAGAAAAAGGATATGGATAGATCTCTCCAAATTGGCAAAAGATATGAAGATATTTGTGTCCCATGCAATGCTAACAAACTTCAGTTGAAATCAGGTAGAAAGAATCACTTATTCTATGGGCAGTCAATATCTTCCCTTAAAATTCCTGTCATTTGCCTCATGGGCCAATGAAAAAAATGGCCATTTTGGCAGAGAAAGGGGTTATGCATTGACTCAACAACCTAGACTTCCACCCACTAAAGCTCCTGCTGACATAACAACATCAGAGACCAACACTGAGCCTCAGATATGGCACCATTCCTGAGGTGAATGGACTATTTAGTGTGGGTGAAAATAAATATCTGGATGGGTAGCTATAAATGGAATGGTTAAGAGATTCAAATTAAAGTAAATAAATAAATAGATAAGTACAGGACCCCGAAATGGATCAAGGGTTTGAACTTAGACAGATCAGCTTGGGCATAGGTAAGAGGAAATGGAGAAAAAGCAGAGAGTCTATTGATGCATAAGGAGGAAATATGAGTTAATAGAAAAGCAGGGACAACATAGCTAGGCTGACCGGACCACAGTCATCCTCAAGCTAGTGTCTGGCTAAGGCCAGGGAAAAGAAGGATGCTGTTATTGGGAACATCATGGCAGAAAACCAAGGTCAAGAGCTGTTCTGTGCAAGCCAGCAAGTCTTGATACATCACTACTGTGTCTCAATGCCAGACTCACTGGCTGTCAACCAGAATCCAGCCTCTGGAATTTTTCCAGAGTGGCAAGATAAGAACATGCTGCAATGGTATGAGTTTCTCAGATAATCTTAATCTTTTGATCTTGGGAGGAAAAATCAGATATTTTTAATTTCTTGAGTCTCTGAAGAGTTTTAATATCACAGCTTTGATTTGTTCATTTGTCAAATTAGGTTACAAAGAAAATGTATAATAATTTATGGAAAAAATAACAGATTTAAAAAAAAGAAAGAAAGAAAAATCAGGTTTATGAAAGTAAGCTTTGTTTGTTTAAGTGATGTACAAAGTGTACCACCAATCATCCTCCCTATGTCTTCCAAGAATTAGTTTCCTCCCTATGCTCACTGAGGTGGTTTGTCTTTTTTTTTTGTATTCCTATAATGCTCTCCTCACTTATTTATCCCTACCTTGTTTCTCCTTCAGAACTCCAGTACATAGCTCCAGATGGCTCATTCTAAAACATTCTTCTGAACAGGCTTCTCCTCAATTAGAATATCCTGATAGCTTCTAACTTGAACAGAATAACTAAACATCCAGATGCCTTTTCAGAAAAATTAGTTCTTAACAGATGTCTTGGCTCATGCTATGTCCTCATCACCTTTATAGACTGTGGTACCTAATGAGCTATGTGCCTTGTTCTCTAATTTACCAAGGAAGTTCACATTTCTGGGCTCTTTCATATGCTATGTCATTTGCTTCTATTTTCCTCTCTATTTTGAAAAACTTTTCATAGTTCATTGATGAATATATTAACCTTAAATAGGCACTTCCAATGTCCTCTAGTAAAAGTTTTTCTGACTTAGTATTTCTCTACTCCCATCATTGACTTGTCATAGATTATTAAACTGTTATTTGACTTCATTTGTGTGAAGGTATATGTTTTGGAGTATGCATGTGTGTATATATGTTTTGTGAGTGTGCACTAAGGCTGTGTTTGTTTGATAGTGTGTATATATGTGTGCATGTGTGAATGTGTGCACGTGTGAATGTGTGCATGTTTGTGTGTGTATGTGTCTAATTAGGGCATATAGGCAATGGTTGATTCTGAATTTCTACTGAAAAATAATATGGTGGTCGCTACTTCAGAACACTTAATCCAGACTTCTTAATCCACAAAACCACAGTGTGAAATAATTTCAACTATGAAAATATAAGAAGGAGAAATAACACAAGTCATGTAAACAAGTAGATTTACAGTTCTTAGTCCATGGGTTGTAGCTCTTATACAGGGATTGTCTAAACCCATTGGAAAACACAGATACTTGACTTACTATTCATAATAGTAGCATAATTAGTTATGAAGTAGTAATGAAATAATTTTATGTTTGAGGGTCATTGCAACATTCAAGTGTTGCTATGTTTGACAGCAGCCAAAGTAGATCATGTACAGAAGTCTACATTCATTGAAAAGTTCCCAATCCATCCCTTGTAGCACAGGTGATGTAAACATTTGCTATATATAACCATTTTCAACTCTTTGTAAATAGTTAAAACAAACAGTGAATTTTATGTTTACTAAGAATCAATAATATTGCATTTATTTATTTGTTTATTTAAAAATTTTCAAAGTATGTATTCACCAAGAGAAGGAATTGTATATAATTATTTTTGAGGACCAATATAAACAGTATATAAATGCTAAACAAATGAAGAAACCTGATGATTGACTTGCAATCAACAAACACACAATACTCATTCTTTTTCCTACTTTACAAAAGAATAATACTGATTTTTATTCAATACCATCCAATTTATTCATTCATTAAATATTTATGGAGTTCCTAATGTGATAGAGAAAACAATGCAATGGTTCCTCCATTTTTGATTCTTGTTGAAGCCATTTCACATTTGACAGAAATATGATTTCCTTTATAAAGAATCCCATAGAAAATCACTCAACTCTATAGTCTAATAATTCAAGGCCAAGATGCCTTAGATAAGTTAGCTTCTGTTAAGTTGCTTTCTTATGAGAAACCCTCCTCTACTTGCCTGCAGCTACTGAGATGCCAGGACACTATTTCTGTCTTCAAAAACCCCACCCTGTAGACACTTAGTGAAACACTTAGTAAAGAAACACCTGAGTGTAATCCAAGCCAACTAGAATAAAGACTTTCAATGGCCTATAAACTGTGTCTGAGTGGTCATTTCTGGTAGAATCCCTGTAGCACTAAAACATGCTGCATGCTGTCCTGGTTTGGTGACACAGAACAGATGATTATTTAGAGTGATAGAGATAACACTTAGTAACTAAGAACAATCATTGTCACAAGCATAAGTGTTTGTTTGTTTAAAAGAAAGTTAGGCTGTTCTTTTTTTTTTTTTTTTTTTTTTTTTTTTTGTAAACAAAACACAGGTCTTATTTTATTTAGATTATACAACAACTATTATGTTCTGGCTGTAAAGCACTGTTATAAGTGGAAGTACCCACAGGCCTCAGGCAATGTCATGCCAGCCATATATTCTTCATCAGGTTATATATTCTTTTAATTTTTTTTTATTAATTTATTCTTGTTACATCTCTTTTTTTTTATTAATTTATTCTTGTTACATCTCAATGTTTATCCCATCCCTTGTATCCTCCCATTCCTCCCCCACCCCCCATTTTCCCATTATTCCCCTCCCCTATGACTGTTCCTGAGGGAAATTACATCCCCCTATATATTCTCATAGGGTATCAAGTCTCTTCTTGGCTACTTGCTGTCCTTCCTCTGAGTGCCACCAGGTCTCCCCCTCAAGGGGACATGGTCAAATGTGAGGCACCAGAGTACGTGAGAAAGTCGTATCACACTCTCCACTCAACTGTGGAGAATATTCTGACCATTGGCTAGATCTGGGTAGGGGTTTAAAGTTTACCTCCTGTATTGTCCTTGGCTGGTGCCTTAGTTTGAGCGGGACCCCTGGGCCCAAATCTGCCTATCATATTGTTCTACTTGTAGATTTCTAGGACCCTCTGGATCCTTTTATTTTGCTGTTCTCCCATGCGTCTCTCATTTAGATTCCCAATAGGATGCCTTCCCCTCTGTCCCAGTTTCCTGGTAAGTGAAGGCTTTGGTGGGACATGCCCCTTGGGCTAGTATGCAGATATAAGTGAGTATATACCATTTGATTCTTTCTGCTTCTGGGTTAACTCACTCATTATGATAATTTCTAGCTCAATCCATTTATCCACAAATTTCAGGAATTCCTTGTTTTTAATAGCTGAGTAGTATTCCATAGTGTTTCTTTATCCACTCTTCTACTGAGCGACACTTAGGCTGTTTCCATGTTCTGGCTATTATGAATAAGGCTGCTATGAACATGGTTGAGCAAAGTTTCTTGTTGTGTGCTGGAGCATCTTCTGGGTATATTCCAAGGAGTGGAATATAGGCTGTTCTTAAAATCTAGGTAGGAATGGGGCTTCCTGCACTCATGGGAGGAGTTGGGGTTTGAAGAAGAAACTGTGGACTTTTGTCCTTAAATGTAAACCAATCTATCATTCTTCACCTGTTTGAAGGTCTGTAAAAAAATTGTGTTAGTATTTTGAAGGAGATTACATTAAATCTACAGATTAATTTTGGTAAAATGGCCATTTTTACTATGTTAACCCTACCAATCCATGAGCATGGGAGAATTTTCCATTTTCTGATATCATCTTCAATTTCTTCAGACTTGAAGTCTTGTCATACAGGTCGTTCCATGAGCATGGTTTGATAACAAAATGGAATGTTGTTCAGTTATTAAGAACAAAGAAATCATGAAATGTTCAGATAAAAGGGTGGAGATGGAAATTATCATCCTGAGTGAGGTAACCCAGATTCAGAAAAAACATCTGGTATGTACTTACATATGAGTGAATTTTAGCCATATAGTACGGATAAACATGTTTCCAAACACAGACCCAAAGAAGATAAGTAACAAGGAGGACCCAAGGGAGGATGCTTAAATATCACTCAGAAGGGGAAATAGAATAGACAGCGGTAGTGGTTTAAGAGAGGGAACAAGGTCGGAAAAGGAGCATGGAAAGAAATGAGGGTGGAGATCAGACTTGGGGAGAACAGGGGCAGGACAGAAAGAATGCTGATAAATGAGAAACTGGGGCTGGAGAGGGACATCACTATGACAAGCTGGAGATCTAAGTCAGGGTTGGCTTCTAGGAGAATATAAAGGGAACTGTTGCTGATATTCCTAGCAGCAGGGGCCATGGAGACTGAGGAGGACTCCCTGTAACTAGACAAGACTTCTAGTAGAGGGAGGGAACAGCAACCCACCTACAAAACTTAGATGCACAATTTATCTGGCCTACAAGATGTGCAGAAATAAAACTAGGATAGAGCAGAGATTGATGAAATGTCCAGCCAATACCCCATTCAAGACAAGACCCATCCCTATAAAATAGAACCAATCCCTGACATTATTAATGATATTCTGTTGTGCTTGAAGACAGGAGCATAGTAGGGCTGTCTTCTGAGTGGCTCCTTCCCCCAGCAGTACTTAAAAGCAGATGTTGAAACAAACAGCCAAACATTGGGCAAAGCATAAGAAGTCTTGTGGAAAAGTTGAGGGAGTGAGAAAAGGAGGTGGAGGTGACAGGAGCCCCACAAGAAGTAAAAAATAGCCAACAAACCAGGGCCCAGAGCAGCTTGTGGAGACTGAAGCACCAACCAAGTATCATGCACTGACTGGACCTACACATATGTAGCTGATGGGCAGCTCAGGCATCTAGTTGGTCCCGTAGTAATGGGAGTGTGGGTTATCTCTGTCATGGACTTTGTTGCTTGCTTTTTAACCAGTTTCCCCTAGCCAAACTGCCTTCCCAGTCTGCATGGGAAGAGGACCTGCTCAGTACTGATGTGACTTATGTGCTGGAATTCAGAATTCATTAGCTGCAACGTGTTTGTCAGCTCTCTCTGGAAAGGGTCCACCTATGAGAATTAGCAATAACTAAACTCAAAAGAATGGTGAGCAAGGCTTTGCTTACTGAAACCTAAATTGACACAACTGACCCAATATTTAGAATTTTTTGTTAATTTTTGAATTTTATTTGAGATTTCTGTGAATTTTTATTGGAATTGAGATGAAATATTTGTTCAGGCTGGTGGTGGCACACACCCTTAATCTTAACACAGTGGAGAAAAATACAGGTGGATCTCTGTGAGTTCTAGACCAGCCTGGTTTCAACAGGGTGTGACCCCCACCTGCTGATAAGTTACTTGCAAAAACAGCCTAGGAATTAAAATGACAAATTTTACCTTAGCAGACATGCAAACTGCATGCCTCCCACATCAAAAAGCCTTTGCATGCTGAGTCGAGGTGTCACTGCTCTCGGAGCCGGCTTATCTCTCTAAATGTGAGCTATTTTCATGGAAGACAGGTGGTGGTCATGGGAGATGGAAAAAGATATGGAGGACTTAAAGGTGACAAAGTACACATCAGCTTAGGTCCTCAAAACACAAAAGCTACAATTCATATACTTAAAAGGGTAACCTTAATGCCTTTCCTTTTGCTGAGGGCAACTGGCTTGTCTCTAAATGGGATATATTTTCTCGACAGACAGGTACAGCCTAGCCTATACAATAGGTGCCATAAAGCCTAGAAAATGACATTAGAACTAAAATGAAAGCGTCCATCCCTTATCAGAGAAGAAGCGAGATGAAACCACCTGCAACAAATATAAAAAACCAGGTACAAGATGCCTAGGGTATGTATAACCTCTAAAAGGGGAGTTTATGTAAGTGTGAAAACCCAGGTGCAAGATGCCTAGGGTATGCATAAGTTTATTTAAGTCTTAATGCCTCTTCTTTTGCTCAGAGAAACTGGCTTGTCTCTAAAACGGTACACATTTCTCAGGAGATAGGTAGCAGCCTGGCCTATACATCAGGTGCCATAGAGCCTAGAAAAAGACATTTAGAAATATACAATCTTGTTTTGATTTCAATTAATGATTGTATGTTCTTTTGTAATGGTAATATTATACTTCTTCTTTGAGGTCAAAATTAAACAGACCTGGATGAAAGGGATACTGCTAACTTAAGTCAGTCTGTACGTACATTAATTCAAACTACAGAACCAACCTTGTCGTTCTGTGCATCCTACGCATCTCATGCATTTATAATTTTAGAAATGTATAATACTTGTGAGAAATTATATATTTTTCAGAACAAAAGAACCAGACACTGATGCTCGATCAAACCTGACAGGATTCATCCTCCAGCATGCTGAGATGCTGACATCCCATATTCTTCATGTTCCAGTCACAAGCACTTTAGTTGCTGTTATTCATCATAAAAGAACAGCTCCCAGAATAGCTTCAAAGAAAAATCCTGATTAAGCCTGGAATTTTTCAATATTTAGAGACTAGACCACGAACACTATCTCTAGCTTGTTTAACCATTTTCTCATTTTCATTTGGGCTCCTACATAGGTATTATTTGCTGCAAATCAGCTGGAAGGAAAAAATGAAAGACATCCCATTTCCCTTAACAGGGTGGAGTAAGGTTTTGGGCTATGGATATTTATTTTCATTGGGAATTGGTTATGTTATTATTGGTCTTATTCAGAGAGAGAACGAGATTGGACTCACAGATTTTTCTCTGAGAATATAGAAATATATAGGGATGACAAGACAAAAGGTCTTATCTACTAAGTTGAATCTACTCTTCAGGCCTTAATTGTTACTCACAAGGCTATTTTTAATTCATTGGTATACAATATTATATATTGATGTAAAATAAGTTTATTTTTAATTCATCATAATATTCAATTTTATTACAAGAATATACATCCTAAGTTCAATAGATAGATATGGTAAAATATTTAGATAAGGTCTTGAAAAACCTCAGAGACCTACAGAATATGCCATTTAAATTTTTTACTGTTTTGAGGATTCTTTGAAAATGAGGCAGGTTGACTCCTGGCAACACCCAGCCTGCCTCAAAGAAGATACTGAGCATCAAGGAACCTTCATATGGAGATGTCTTCAGAGGTGGCAAACAAGCCACTGTTCAAAAATGTCCTTGTTTTCTGCCATGGACAAAATTCTGTCTAAAATAGACAAGCTTGGATGCAGGTGGAGTTGGTGGCCAAACTCTGACAAGAAAGAATAGGCAAGTCCTCAATAGTCCTTGCTTCACAAATATGTTTGTCAGATATACTACACCAGAAGGCTGAAGAGGATGTTCCAATGTATTAATTTTGAGTGACTAAGACTATTCAGGCAGCAAAGTGTCCCTGTCATTTTTTTTCATTTTGGAAGCTGTTAACCTGCACTTCCTGTTTACTCAGGTAATTAATTTTATTTCTTCTCATGTCTCAGATGGGGTTGAAGACAGCAAAACATTATGAGCATAGCATGAACATAATGATTGTTTTGTGGTTCTTGTGTGTGTATATTGTAATTGTTGTAATAATATAAATGTATAGGTAAAAGGTTTTTTTTTTATTATTATTAGACTAAAAAGGGGAATAGTGGAGGAATGTCTTGAGTAGATGTAACAACAGTCAATGAAGTGTTATTTAACCAATAAGCTGGGCAGAAGTACAGGAAATGGAAGGCAGGACTTCCTGGAGAGAGGTGAGCCAAGAGTTGACAGTTGCCGGTTGACTTTGATGGAAAAATAAGAGGAGAGAAGCCATTGAGGATCAGATAGGCAAGTGTTTGGGATATATGTAGATTTTGAGGATTAGAGTAGATTATTTTAGTTTATTGTTGAAAAAGTAGCAGTTTAGATTTTGCCCAGCATATTGCTTGCAGCTTTGAATTACGATTCAGTCTCTTTGTGGCAGTTATTGGCTTCCTAGGCTGAACAAATACATTTCATTGTAACAAAGGGGGACTTGGAGGAAAGGATGGAGGAAGATATAACCGGGATGTAATTTGAATAAATAAATAAAGAAAGAAAAACATTTAAATAGCATTTTAAAAAGGAATAGAATATTCACCTTTGGAATGGAAAATATGTTTCATAAAGCAATCAAGGAATAAAAAAAAGTAGCTTATTTATATCCACAAGGCAAATAGAATCAGAATTCATGTGTGAATTTTTTGCTTTATATTTATTTATTTATTATGTACATATGTGCATGTGTTCATGTCATGTTCGGCATGTGGAGTTAGAGGACACTTACAGTTCTCAATTATTTTCTTCTAGCATAGCACATTACAGATTGAAATAAATTCTTAGGCATGGCAGCATATACTCCTTTACCCTGAGACACCTTACCAGCCCACAAGTCATTTCTTTCTTTAGAAAACAAAAATCCCACTTTTTTGTTCTTTGACAATTTCATACATGTGTAGTGTCTGGGGATTACTCTCTTCCTCCCACCCTCTCTTATCACTCTCTTACACTTTTAGCTTCCTTATTCCTACTATTCCATTTCCTAGATTAATGACTTCCTAATTGAAGTAAACTAATAATTAATATAAACATAGGCTTTAAAAAGAGAAACATATTGGGAAAAACCGATAAACTTTACTTTCACTGATAAATTCATCTGCTACAAAATTACCTTTGAAAATTTAGAGAGAAGTAGCATGGGAAAGAAATTAGGAGCCTGTCATTATCATTGTCTACAGCAATGTAAGGCAGACTATACTATTGCAGCTTTGAAAAGTTTCCTGTTACAGTTGTTTCCCAAAATAGTTCCAGACGCCAAACATATTCCAGTAAAGCTCATCAAAGGAAATACTATTTTATAAGTTAATTTTTAAAACTAATGTCTTTAAGATCAAAAGTTTAGTGAATTTCAAGGTCACTTTAAGAGTACTTTCTGTTAGAAAACACATTATATCCTTTTTCAGCTAAAAACAGTGGCCTTTTGTAGGCTCAAATTTCTTTATAATTATATTTTACTATGACCTTATTAAATGACTCTACCTCCGTTACATCATTACTAATCCAAACAATAAGAAAAGGAGATTAAAGAAACAATAATTAAAACTTAAGGATATTAGTTCTGAGGAACAATACTCTTGGTGTAGTCGTCAGGATCTCGGCAACCTAGCAATCCCACCAAAGTTGCTGCTGGAACCTGCAGCAGCCAGAACCTGAATCCTCACTTGGAGGACAAAGCCTTGAAGCTTTACCTGGAGTAGTTCTCTCTAGGATCCTCTCTTGAAGTGTTGATGAACACTTAAAACAATCACAAGTACACTCTATCAAGCCTCTTGTTTTGAATATATATCAGAGTCTCTTCTAGGATGCTTTCAGCTGGCCACATACAGCACTTCTCAATTAACTACTTTTGAAGAACATGAGCAAGTAAAGAATTGAGCCCAGAGAACACTAAGAGATGATGAGACCTACACAAGTTCAATGACCCAGTAGTTACTGGGCCAGAATTTTCTAGGTAGTTTTTGTACTCTAATCATTCTCCAGTTCATTACACTGGTCGGCGTTGAGCATTAAGAGAGAAAAGAGGGATAAAATATTAACGTTACAATGCTTAACTTACAGGTAGCTCTTTACTGGGTCAGACTCACTCCCAGGATATGTTTGGAACATCCTATGAACATGTGGATATCCTTTGGGTATCTTTGTGCACTGTAGGTTGACAAACTCCCTATCTTACAGAATATAAGGTTTCACCAATTATGAAAGGAACCAGTATTTCCCATACCACTAACATATACAACACTAATCGTCATGCTAATATGTGGGGAGGAAAATCAAGAGACCACAAGCCTACACAAAGAAGTACAGACAGCTAAAGAATGCTTACAGAAAGAGAAATAATCTTTCCCAGGGAAATAGCACACAAATTCTTTATCAAATGGTCATTACTAAAAACATATATACAAGTAAATTATACAAATTGAACAAATTTCCTTTACATATTTAGGAACATGCACACATATGTATACAACAATACCAAATGGAAAAAAATGACACGAATTTGAAAGTGACCAAGGAAGGGGTATATGAGAGAATTTTGAAGTAGGGAAGGGAAAGAGGACAATGATATAATTATATTCTCATTTCAAAATTTAAAATATAAATATTATTTAAAATTAAGATATAGAGATGTATAAAAGAAAATATCAATGAAAAGCATATTAAGTTTGTTTCTTGAACATATTTTTAATTACAGTAGGAGATGAATTTTAAAGCAAATTTTGTAATTACAACTTTTTCTATGGATTCGCTTACATACAACTTGTTTTGCCACATGTAACACACACATAATACACACAAACACACACACACACACAAATGAAAAACAAGAAATTGGTGGGTTTTCCTGAACTTGATCCTTATCGATCCCTGCTAGAAGTGGAGTCATTGTTACCTACATCTTACTTGTGACTTTTTGTGTGCTTTTAACATTATTTATTTACATGTTTTTTTTGTTTCATGTATATTTTATTATGCATTTTCCTTTAAATCATTTATTTTACTTTGCTGTCTTCTGTTAAAATATTTTTTTTATTTTCTATGAATTTCCTTTTTTTTGAGTTTATTTTTTTCTTTTTTTTTATTAATTTATTCTTGTTACATCTCAATGTAAGATAACTAATGAAATTTTTCTCTCATTCTGTAGTCTGTTTCTTCACTCTTCTGTTTCCTTGTGTTAGGTATTTCCACCAGCCTGTCCTCAGGGATCTTGAGGTCGCTGCCAGGTGCAACGGTTACACTGTGTAAAAGGCTCTAGTTACCCCAGCTCTCTATCTCTATTCTCTGTCTACAGTTCTCTCTCCATCTCTCTCTCTCTCTCTCTCTCTCTCTCTCTTTCTCTTTCTTTCTCTTCTCTATGTGTATGTGTTTGTGTGTGTCTGTCTCTTTCATTTATGTCTCTCATTCTCTGTATTGTTGATTCTCTGTCTGTATGCCTCTATCTCTCCAGATTTATCCACCCTGAGACAGCTTCTTGTTCTCACTCCTCCCCCAATAAATATACTAGATCTGTTGCTATATCTGGTACATGACATAATTTCTTAGCAGCACAACTTGGTATGGGCCCATTAAATGTGCCATTCACCTTCAGCATTTTAATCTATTAACTTGTCTCTATAAAAATCTTCCATTTTGGAGGCAATTTCATGAATCAATTCTATCATTTTACAAGCTACTGGAGTCCAGTATACTACAGGGTGCCAAGTCAGTAATGTCTTGCTCTCAATTGTAGTGATCACGGATTTTTTAATAGCTCAAAGATTTCAGGGTCACCCTTGAAGTACTATCTTTTTGATCCATCAGAAAGGTTTACAATGAAGCTTAGTTGTTTATGGGTTAAAATATTTTTAGATCTAGATATATGTGTATATGTGTAATACTATAAATGTATACATAAAAATAAAATTAATTAAACAACCTAACAAAACAAAATAAATGATAGGCCAAATAGAAAGACAGCTGATTTATTTTCTTCCTATTGAGTAAAACTTGACATATTGCCAGCTTTTTAACGAACTTTGTGTATATTTAGTATGTTGTGTTATTATTTATTTCACCTATATTTAAGAAACATAAATTTTTTTGCTATTGATTTGAAGAATAGAACTGAGATCTTCATGCTTTTTATTGCTGTCCTTTTTTTGAACTTGTTAATTAACACAACGCACAAGGGGGAAAAAGTAGTAGTAGTGGACATTCTCATGGAGAGATAACTTTCTGTACACCCTGTGGGAAAGGCTTGCTGTATACACTCCCAAGTAGACTAACTATACATGATGATGAGGATAGTATTTCCTGAACATCCTCACACAGAAATGGAATTTCCTATACATCTGTAAGGGGATATAGTTCAGTCTAGACACTTACAGAGAGGGAACTTTTGTGTACTTTCAGGGGGTAAGATTTTCTCAAAGAATGGAGAATTTCTTTTCAGTAGGTGGGGACTTGTGGGTGTGAGGGAGCTGGTGTTGATGAGAAGACTGGTAAGAAGGGTGAAGTGTTTTCCTGGTAGACTTATGTTGTGCATGACTGTCCATGGATTGGGAATATGATCGGGTTTCTGCCTCTTTCTTGTCGTCTGGCTTTATTATACAGGTGTTTTTAAAAATGAAAAGCTGATGCAACTATCCCTACCTGCTCCCTGTCCAAGATGACTGTTTCATGGCCATCTTCCATGTTCAGAAAAGAGTTATGATACAGTCTGCTCACAGACTCCTGTGGATCTTATCACATATTACTTTCTTGCTTTTTTGAAAGTAGTTGAAATACTTCAGAGCACAAAGAACAAGTGCTCTTATTTGAGTGTACTTTCTACAGAGAGCTGTTCAATGGATATAATACAGGGCTCAGGTGTAAGCCACAAACAAAATTTAAATTTTTCTGCTAGTCATATGTTATATATTTTATATAAAATTTCTTCATTTATATTAAAAAAGGCAGATGAAACTAAGTTAAGAACATTTTACTTAACATAATACACATAAATCATTACAATTTGTATAAAAATATAAATTTAAAAATGACTTTTAAAATATGTTTCTTAAAAAGTCTGAAATCTGATCTCTAGTTTCAGTGAAAAAAGAACAATTAATTATGGAGCATTAGCATTACTTCTGTATTAGACAGTACCACACTTAAACTCATAGAAGCTGATCTCATACTTTTATGAATGAAAATTATATGACAGCAAATATCAGCAAGTGGTAATGTTGTTGCTTATAATGGACAAAGGAAAATGATGGGAAAAAGGGAAATGAAGTTTTAGAGGATTGGTTTCAATAATCCACGAATACCAACCAAAACAAACAAACAAAACATACTGAAGTGGTATGAAAATGCCAGGGAGGTTCCAAGATGGCGCCGACCATAAAGCCACGTATCTGATCTACTCCATGGAGACCAGAGACATAAGAGGAGCAACAGATTGCTGGACTTTGAGAACTGTAGGTGAGTGGGGCCCCAAAGACCACAGACCAAACAGGGGGCCCTACCCCCTTAGGTCAAGCAACATCCTGGAGGTGCTAAACACACTCCCCAAACTCTGAAATGGAATCCACATGCAAACTGCAGCCTGTATATAAAGCACAGACTCACTGTTTGGGGAGGGGTTTTTCCAGAGTCCCCAGCCAGAGGAATCTCAGTGAAGAGGGTGAATCTGCCCTAGGATTCCTCCTTCCACACCACCCCAAACTGCAGAGGTCACCCGCCTAGGCCGACTGAAAACACAGGCAGGGGGACCCAACAGAGACAGTTATAGTGGGAATACAGCTTGCTGGCCATCCAGGGCCAAACTTAACACCAATCACAGCGGACTGAGCCTGCAAACAGCGGCAGTGCGAAATCAGCTTGAACTGCTTCCACAGACCCATCGGGAGACGTGGGTCTTGCCTAGAGCTATAGCTGAACTTATTAGCCCTGCAGGAAGACCTGGTTTCAAGGGCTTCCGCCAGAGCTCTGCAACCATTTGTTCCTACCCAGCTGCAAGGCACTGGTCCTACGCTCTGCTCCCCACTCCCTGCTCCCCGCTCCCTGAATGAGAGAGCCCAGCTGGAGATCCTGGCCCGAGCAAGGCAGGCACTCTCACGTTATTGGGAGACAAGAAGTGGATGGGTCGTGTTTGCAGAGTCTAATTGCTGTCCTAGAGTGTGAGGGGTCCAACATACCCCGGCGGAAAGATTTGGTTCCGCGAGCAGCTGCCAGAGCTCTGCAGAGCCAGTCTTACTAACTGCCCAGCCGCAAGGCCCTGGCACTGCACTCCCTGCTCCCTGAATGAGAGAGTCTAGTGGAGATTCAGGCCTGAGCAAGGCAGGCACTCTCACTTTATCGGGAGATGAAAAGAGGGTCTTGCTTGCAGTGCCTAACTGCTGACCAAGAGTGACCATGGTCCCTCCAGGCATATAGTACTGGGAGAGATTGGACACTGCTACAGGGTATAGAGGCCAAGCTAAAAGACAGCTACACCCCCAGAAGATCTGATCTACCTGGGGTCTTGACTACAAATCCACAGGAAGGACAGGCAGCTGGGATCAACCTACTCAGCCAGAACGTTTGTGTGCGGACCTTATTCTAGGTCCCAAGACTGCTGATCTGAATTACAGCAGTAAAGTCCAAACAGATATCTACTTTGGCTGGCTCAGCCTGGAGCCCAGGGGGCAGAGGAAAATCACCAGGAGTGAAACCAGATCACCTACCTGCTCCACAAAAACACCCCCCCCCCCGATCCCCAAGGCAAGAGCACCTGACCTATAATCAGTCATCAATTAACCATGCTCAACCAGCGAAGGTCACTACAAAATACCTTCCAACATCAGAGCCATCAAAATGACTAGAGGACAGCGTAAGAATGCTATCAAAAACCAAAACAGTTTGGCATCTCCGGATCCCAACATTCCCAATGAAATCAACCTAGAGAACCTAACAGCAATGGATAGGCAAGAAAATGACCTCAAGTCCTTAGTAAAGAAGATGATAATGGAAGAAACAAATAAACTCTGTAAACAAATGCAGGAGGAGGCAAACAAGAGGGCTGAAGGGTTAAAAGAGTCATTTAAGAGACACTTGAAGAATTTCAGAAAAATATAAATAACCAGATGATGGAAATCATTAAAATAGTCCAAGACATGAAGATAAAAATGGAAGCTATGATGCAGGAACACACAGAAGAAAAACGTGATCAAGAGTCTGCAAAAAGGAAAGCAAGCATCTCAGAGGTGGCCTTATCTAACAGATTGCAAGAAATGGAAGAACGAATATCAGGACTTGAAGATACAATCGCAGAACTGGAAACAACCATTCAGGGAAATGCTAAATCTGAAAACTTCCTAACAGAGACCATTCAAGAACTAAAAGACAACATGAAAAGACAAAACTTGCGAATAATAGGGATACAGGAGAGACTGGACAGCCGACTCCACAGCCCAGAACATATCTTTAATCAAATAATGGAGGAAAATTTTCCTAATTTGACGAAAGAGATGCATACGAGCATACAAGAGGCGTACAGAACACAAAATAGAATAGACCTGAAAAGAAAATCTTCCCGCCACATAATAATAACAACACAAAATATACAGAACAAGGAAAAAATATTGAAAGTGGCAAGAGAAAAAGGCCGAGTAACATACGAAAGCAAACCTATCAGAATTACTCCTGACTTCTCAGCAGAGACCATGAAAGCCAGAAGGGCCTGGACAGAGGTGCTGCAAACCCTAAGAGAGCACAGATACCAGGCAAGACTACTATATCCAGCAAAATTATCAATAACCATTGACGGGGAATACAAGTTATTTCATGACAAAAACAAATTCAAACAGTACCTAGCCACAAATCCGGCTTTACAGAAGCTATTATAAGGAAAACTCCATCCCAACGGGTCAAACTACAACCAAAACTACATAGGAAATAGGTAAATATACCATTGAAAAATCACAACCTCACACATTCTCAACTGTTACAAATACCAAAAATGAAGGGACTTACCAATCACTGGTCATTAATATCTCTCAATGTCAGTGGTCTCAATTCTCCAATAAAAAGACACAGACTAACGGAATGGATGCATAAACATGACCCAACATTCTTCTGCATTCAAGAAACACACCTCAACCACAAGGACAGACATTGCCTCAGAGTAAAAGGTTGGGGAAAAATAGTCCAAGCAAATGGTGACAAGAAGCAAGCTGGGGTAGCTATTCTAATATCTAATAAAATAGAATTTCAACCAAAATTAATCAAACGAGATGAGGATGGTCACTTCGTACTCGTCAAAGATAAAGTCAACCAAGAAGACATCACAATTTTGAACATCTATGCTCCGAATACAAGGGCTCCCACATTTGTAAAAGAGTTATTAACAAAGCTTGCCCCACTCATGGATACCCACACATTAATAGTGGGAGACTTCAACACCCCTCTTTCACTCAAGGATAGGTCTTTGAATCAAAAAATAAGCCGGGAAATAACCTCATTAACCAATGTCATGAATCAAATGGATCTAACAGATATCTACAGAACTTTCCACCCAAATGCAAAGGATAATACCTTTTTCTCAGCACCCCATGGAACGTTCTCTAAAATTGATCACATAGTTGGTCATGAAGCAAACCTCAATAGATACAAGAAGATTGAAATAATACCTTGTATCTTATCAGATCACCATAGTCTAAGGCTGGACTTCAACAACAACAACAGAAATAACAAAAAGCATACTAACACGTGGAAACTAAACAACTTTCTACTTAATGACACATGGGTCATGGAAGAAATAAGGGAAGAAATAAAAGACTTCCTGAAATTCAATGAAAATGATGGAACAACATACCCAAATTTGTGGGACATATTGAAAGCAGTGCTAAGAGGAAAATTCATAGCACGAAGCGCCTTCAAAAAGAAAAAGGAATCCTCCCACATAAACAACCTAACAACATATCTGGAAGCTCTAGAACAAAAAGAAGCAGAAACACCCAAGAGGAGTAGACGCAGAGAAATAATCAAACTCAGGCCTGAAATCAATAAACTAAAAACAAAGAGAACAATCCAAAGAATCAACAAAACCAAGAGCTGGTTCTTTGAGAAAACTAACAAGATACACAACCCGTTAGCCAATCTAACTAAAAGACAGAGAAACACTATTCAAATTAACAAAATCAGAAATGAAAAGGGAGACATAACAACAGACACAGAAGAAATACAAAGAATCGTAAGAACCTACTTTATAGGCATTTATGCCACAAAATTCGAAAATTTAAGGGAAATGGACAAATTTCTCTGTCGATTCCATTTGCCAAAATTGAACCAAGTCCAGATAAACAAATTAAATAGCCCTATTTCGCCTATAGAAATACAAGCAAGCATTGATAGTCTCCCAACCACAAAAAGCCCAGGGCCAGATGGTTTCAGTGCAGAATTCTACCAGACCTTCAAAGAGGAGCTAATACCGATACTATTCAAGCTATTCCAGAAGATAAAAATGGACGGAATATTACCAAATTCCTTCTATGAGGCCACAGTCACATTGATACCTAAACCTCAGAAAGATCTAACAAAAAAAAGAGAATTTCAGACGAATTTCTCTTATGAACATTGATGCAAAATTACTCAACAAAATTAGCGCAAAGCGAATACAACAGCATATCAAAGACATCATTCACCATGACCAGGTAAGCTTCATTCCAGGCATGATGGGATACAGAAATCCATCAATGTAATCCACCATATAAGCAAACTGAAAGAGAAAAACCACATGATCATCTCTTTAGATGCAGAAAAAGCATTTGACAAAATCCAACACCCATTTATGTTCAAAGTTCTGGAGAGATCGGGAATACAAGGCAATTATCTAAACATAATAAAGGCCATATACACCAACCCAACAGCCAACATTAAATTAAATGGAGAGATACTCAAGGAAATTCCTCTAAAATCGGGAACCAGACAAGGCTGCCCCCTGTCCCCTTATCTCTTCAATATAGTTGTTGAAGTTCTAGCCAGAGCAATAAGACAGCAAAAGGAGATCAAGGGGATCCAAATGGGAAGGAAGAAGTCAAATTATCCTTATTTGCAGATGATATGATAGTGTATATAAGTGACCCAGTAAATTCCACCACAGAACTCCTACAGCTGATAAACACCTTCAGCAAATTGGCAGGATACAAAATAAATTCAAAAAAGTCAGTAGTTTTCTTGTATACAAATGACAAACAGGCAGAGGAAGAAATTAGGAAAACTACTCCCTTCAGGATAGCCACAAAAAATATAAAATATCTAGGAGTAACTCTAACCAAGCAAGTGAATGACTTATTCGAAAAAAACTTCAAACTTCTGAAGAAAGAGATTGAAGATGACATGAGAAGATGGAGGGATTTACCTTGTTCGTGGATCGGGAGAATCAACATAGTAAAAATGGCCATCTTACCAAAAGCAATTTACAGATTCAACGCAATCCCTATCAAAATACCTACAAAATATTTTGAAGATATTGAAAGATCAATTCTCAAATTCATATGGAGAAATAAAAAACCCAGAAGCGAAAAAACAATCCTATACAACAAAAGATCCTCCGGAGGAATTTCCATACCTGATCTCAAGCTGTACTACAGAGCAACAGTAATTAAAACAGCATGGTACTGGCAAAGCAATAGACTGGTGGATCAATGGAATCGAATCGAAGACCCAGAGATGAATCCACACACATTTGCTCACTTGATTTTTGACAAAGAAGCCAAATCTATTCAATGGAAAAAGGATAGCATCTTCAACAAATGGTGCTGGTCTGACTGGATGTCTACATGTAGAAAAATGCAATTAGACCCTTATTTGTCACCATGCACAAAACTCAAGTCCAAGTGGATTAAAGACCTCAACTTAAAACCAGAGACATTAATTCAGTTAGAGGAAAAAGTGGGGAAGAGCCTGGGACACATAGGCACAGGAAACAACTTCCTGAACAGTACACCAACAGACCAGGTCTTAATGTCAACAATTAATAAATGAGACCTCATAAGACTGAGAAGCTTCTGTAAGGCAGGAGACACTGTCAAGAGTACAAAACAACAGCCTACAGAATGGGAAAAGATCTTCACCAACCCTTCATCTGACAAAGGTTTCATATCCAAAATATATAAAGAACTAAAGAAATTAAACACCACAAAACTAAACAACCCAATTGCAAACTGGGGCTTGGAACTTAACAGAGAATTCTCAACAGAGGGATATAAAATGGCCGAGAAACACTTAAAGAAATGCTCGTCCTCATTAGTCATCAGAGAAATGCAAATCAAAATGACACTGAGACTCCATCTTATACCCATCAGAATGGCTAAGATCAAAAACCAAATGACACCACATGTTGGCGAGGATGTGGAGAGAGAGGAACACTCCTTCATTGCTGGTGGGAATGCAAAGTAGTACAACCACTTTGGAAAGCTATCTGGCACTTTCTCAGTAAAATGGGAATAGGGCTTCCTCATTACCCAGCCATCCCACTCCTTGGAATATACCCAGAAAATACCCTAACACATAGCAGGGACATATGCTCAACCATGTTCATAGCTGCTCTATACATAATAGCCAGAACATGGAAACAGCCTACGTTTCCCTCAGTAGAAGAATGGACTAAGAAGCTGTGGTATATTTACACAATGCAATACTACTCAGCTATTAAAAATGAGGAATTCCCAAAATTTGTGGACAAATGGATTGATCTAGAAATTATCATAATGAGTGAGTTCACCCAGAAGCAAAAAGAGACAAATGGTATATACTCACTTATATCAAAACACTAGTCCAAGGGACACGTACCATGAAAATCTTTACTTACCAAGAAAGTGGGTCAGAGGAGAGGATTTCCGATTGAGACTTTAGGCAAGAGTAGCATGGAAGAAAGAGGAAATAGTAGGACCCACAGGGTCCTGGAAACCTACAAGAAAAACTTTATGACAGGTAGATCTGGATCCCGGGGTCCTCCTCAAACTAAGGCACCAATCAAGGAGAATATAGGCAATAAGCTTCGAACCCCTACCAAGACCTAGCCGACAAACATGATACTCTCCACTGTTGAGTGGAGAGTGAGATCTGACTCTCACATGAACTCTGGTGCCCCTTTTCTGACTATGTCCCCCGGATGGGGAGACCTGGTGGCACTCAGAGGAAGGATAGCTAGTTACCAAGAAGAGACTTGATATTCTGAGAGCATATATAGGGGGAGGAGGTCTCTTTCAGTCACAGACATAGGGGAGGGGAGAAGGGGAGAAATAGGAGGGAGGGAAGAATGGGAGGAAACAGGGGAAGGGGTAACAATGGAGATGTAATATGAATAAATTAATTAAAAAAAGAAAAGAAAAAAAAAACATACTGAAAAGAATAAAATCTGAAAGAAGGTGGTATGTGTTATTGTCATTATTTTTTTGGAGGAAACAAATGCAATTCTTTTAAGGAAAGCAGGAGGCTTGTATTCATAGGCATGCACAGAGACATGTGCCATAGTGATAATAATGAAAAAACAGAGGTAACATCTCTTCACTATTCAGACCCAAACTGTTATCATGATCATGGTAGGTTTCACTGTTTTAATAAAAATGTCACCATCAAAGACATGACATCCATTTAGTTCTTAATCTAGAAAACTGCTTCCTGATGTAGCTAAGGAGATAAAATTAAACAAGTGGGTGCTCTATCTTAATATATAAATTGTTGCTTGTGTTTTTTCTCTTAGACAATGGATTTTTCCTTGATGAAAAGCAGTGAATTCATTACAATTATACAGTTGTCTTCATTACGGTTTTATTTCTGTTAATAGACACCATGACTAAGGCAACTCTTACAAAGAAAAACATTTAATTCAGGCTGGCTTAGAGTTTCAGAGGTGTAGTCCATTATCATCATTGTGGGAATCATGACAGTACCCAGGCAGACATGCTAGAGAATGAGCTAAGAGTTCTACATCTTCATCCACAGGTAGCAACGAGATCTTGTGGCACACGGGGCACAGCTTGAGCATATATGACCTCAAAGCACACCTCCACAGTGATACATTTCCTCAAGAAAAGGACACACTGACTCCAACAAAGCCAGACCTCCTAATATTGTCACTCCTTATGGTCAATCCTTCAAACACAAGAATCTATGGTGGCCATACCTATTCAAACTAACACATCATATTGTTTGAGTTCTAATTACTTATTTCCAACCAAATGACACTTTTTTATGGTTCAGGTTGTTCTCAAAATATACATGTATTATCAAGCAAGGCATAGGGAGAAAGGGACACAAAATAAAATAACAATGGGAAGGAACAAGTACACGGCATTACAAATGATGATTTTTCAATAAGTAAAAGGTTTTAGGATATTATGATATTCTGATAGCTTGTATAATGAAGGCTCAATTTCATTTAATACTTTTCTGTTAATATATGAATTTTCTCTAAGTTTTAATATCAATAAAACAGAAAGCAGCCTTGCTAGGCCACAGAGGAAGAGGGTATCGGCAATCCAAATGACACTTGAAAGGGTGAGATCAAATGTTAGGGGAGGAGGGCTCCCCTTTCTGAAGACAAGCAGAGGGAGAGAGAGGGTGTGAGTGAGTGAGGGGGCTACAGCTGGAATGTAAAGTGAACAAATTAAAAATAAAAAATAAGTAATTTTTAAAAAGACAACATAAATAAAGTGAAACCATATATTTGTATGATTCATAATGGGTTCCTGAGAGCAATTTGTATACTTTCACGTACCTCAACTAACCAAATAATAAGTACAATCAATTTAGAGTCACACACATATATGTCAAATACACTGTTCCTTTGTTGTAGTCATCTGTATCTCCATCTTCTCATCTCCATTTTTAGTATCACCTTAATTCAGAAATTCACATGTTCCTAAGATGACCCTTCAATTGATGTACCTGTTCTAAAGCTTTTCCTTTTATTACATAACCCCCAAAGCCAACTATTTCCTCCTTAACTAAGCACCACATCCTAAATGCTCCCTGGTGTGTTTTCTGCCCATAGATTGCTATTTATCATATCACTAGACAGCTTTTGAATGATTCTGTATAAATAGTGAATTGGCATTTTCTTTGTTTCAAAACTGAAATTTTGCTTTTGTTATGGTAGCATATACCATGCAAATACTAATTGTGTACTCATTTTACCACATTATTTAATCATTCATTTATGTTTCCATCTCTTTTGTAATCCTACTGAAGTCAGAAAAAAATATTAATTTGAATATTTTTGAGTTAGTTGTATAACGCAGCACTTTCCTTGATGTAGATTGAAGAACCTAAATCCAAGATAGTACTTGGTACATAAGCCACACTTAGTAGACGCATATCAAAATGAATTGAATTTATAACTTTATTTAGAGGTGGATAGAAACATCAGCGTTTAACAAGGGAGATCAGAAAATTAAGCTTTGGGATGTGGTTTACTCAAGAATCCACCCTGAGGTGGAAGTTTCTGGTTTATTTAAACACTCTGCTGTATCATGTGATGTTTTTCTGGAAACTGTCTTGTGAGAAGGAGTGCTGTATTTTGCTGAAAATAGATATTAGAGGTCACTAGATGTTAAGAAAGACTATAAATAGAACCCTATAGGCATTTAGAAGATGCTTTTGCATTGCTATACCATGCAATGCTTTGCTGGTCTTTTCTAGTCCTCACTGGTCTTCATTGTTCTGGCTTTGCAAAGAGAAATGTTCCAGAGAACTCTTTATCGTGCTTCTGCTGATTCTGGCTCCTTCCACTGACTTGTGTGGACTCAGTAGAGCCTTGTTCTTTCTGCTGAATCATGCCACCTCTACGGATTCATGTTGCTGTTTGGTGTTTGCTGTTAGACTGGACTACTCGTATCCCAACAACATGGAATTGGAAAGAAGATCTATGTATAAACAGGCACACAACCCCTTTTTCCTATTAACATTCCCTCACTAATTCCTCTGGTCAGTGGTTTAGAAGTGAGGTTCAAGTGTTTAAGAACACAAGGAGAGGGAGGCAGAGGCAGGCGGATCGCTGTGAGTTCAAAGCCAGCCTGGTCTACAAAGTGAGTCCAGGATGGCCAAGGCTACACAGAGAAACCCTGTCTCGAAAAACCAAAAAAAAAAAAAAAAAAAAGAACACAGGGAGCACAGAACTTTAGTATGTGTGAGCCTCTGCAAATATTTTTCTATATGCTCACCAAACAGAATGTTTTACAAATTACCAGAAAAGTTGCTATTTTGAAGAATTTAACTTTAGTATGTGATACTTTCTTATATAATTTGGGCTTTACAGAGCCTTAAACATTTTAAATTATTTTAAATTTCATTCATTTATTTGCATTCATGTGTGCTCCATGACACATATGTGGAAGTCAGAAGATAATTTCCTTGAGTAGATTCTTTCCTTCTACCATGTGTGTCCCAGGGAGCAAACTCAGGTTGTCAGACTTGGCAGCAGCACCAGTACCTGCCAAGCCATCTTGCCAGACACATGTTCTTATGTATTTTTGGAAGACATGCTTATGAAACCTAATGAGCTGGCAGAATCCCTTGCCAACCTATCTTCAAGTTGTTTGAAAAACAATTTTGAACTCATATTAAGTAAAATGATCTTATAAGGGTTTATCTAATCTGAAAATTAGAAAATCGTCATTACAGAGTGATAGAATTGAAATGGAGAAAAGAAATTTATAGGCCACAAAGATTGTCTAAATATGTACTTCACCAGAAGTTATCAGAGTGGATAATGATTGATTTATCTTTGTCTTTACCCTCACATATAGGATATTATTTAGATATATAATAAATGATTATCTAAATAATTTGGGGTGTGAGGGGGAGAGAGAGGGAGATAGAGAAGAGAGAGAGAGAGAGAGAGAGAGAGAGAGAGAGAGAGAGAGAGAGAGAAGAGAGAGAGAGAGAGAGAGAGAGAGAGAGAGAGAGAGAGAGAGAGAGACCCACAGAGCAAGACAGAGAAAGGGAGAGAGAGAAAGAGGGTGAGAGAGAGGCGGAGGTGTCTGTATGTGTGCATGCCAAAGCAGAGGTCAAGCTTGGTTATTTTTCACAGGTGCCTTCCACCTTCTATTTTGAGATAGGGTTTCTTGCTAGCACTGGAGCTTGCTGATTAGCCTAGACTAATGAGTTCTAGGTATCTGTTTGCTTAAGTCTCTCCAGAACTGAGATTGAAAGAATTAACCACTACATTTCATTTTTTACATTAGTTTTGGTTATCAAATTCAGTACAGCAGGCTAAAGAGTAAGCATTTTATTTTCATAATTATACACTACCTCTCCATTTTCTAGATTTTATTTTTAATGCTCCTGAATGTAAGTTCTTTTAAATAATATTTGTTATATATAAAACATGTTGAATTATAATCAAAGAATAAAAACTAACAGAAAACTATGATAATAAAAACAAATTGTAATCTCCATAGAAGTGTTCTTGCGATCAGAAAAATAGTGCAATTTACTAAACACTTTCTGCATCTTTTTGCTATTGCCTTTGTTAAACTCCATTTCATTTTTAAACAATAAAACCTATCATTAGTTATTTGAATTGCCATTTGTGGCCAGCTATCCATTGTACAGTGGATTGAACTTTTAGTATTTCAATGTTTCCTCTGTAGAGTTATAAATATGTGTCATCATTTACTCCATAGAAACAAGAACTGAAGATGTGTCCTTCATCACCATAAACCCATCTATGCACACAGGCAACAAAAGTGACTTGCCAGAGGTAACTGTCCTAATGTACACATAATCAACTCTGAAGAGCATCATAAATGTTTTCATTTTCTATTATAACTTCCTTTTATATGCTTTTTGTTTCAAACTTATAGTTTTTAAATTATTTCTTTAATCATTATCAATGTCATAGAAAAACAAGGGTTTTAATTCTTGTCTTCATTCTCAGTGGCACAACAAACAGGCAGGAAGACGCATGCTTTTTTATTTCCTTATATCAATGTCATAGAAAAACAATGGCTTTAATTCCTATCTTCATTCTAACTGGCACAACAAGCTAACAAGCAGGAATAAGAATACATTTTCTTTGGCTTAAATTCAGGGATTTTCTAAGAAAAGCCATGAGCAACAGTGACTGAGATGTGAGCCCAAGTGTGTAGAACCTCAGTGATGATCAAAAGTAGGAAGCCAGGTGATAGTGGAGGTGAAAAGGCATTTTGAAAAATGCCCTACCATTGACTTCTCCTTCAGCCCTATATAACAATGTGACTGAGAGAAGAAATTTCATTCGTCTGAGCCTGTTTATTTATAAACTGAAGTAAGATATAAACTGAAGAAATTTGTAAAAAAAAAAAAATGCAAACTCCTACTATAACTTTAGGAACAAGTTTATTCTGAAGAAACTTGTAATATTGAGACAAATGGTGATAGTTGAATAAAATATGCAGAAGACACTCAGGGAAGGAAGTGAGAATGAATATTCACATTCCTTAGTTTCTTTTACTCAGTAAGGTACGCTTCTGAGCCTTTCAGAAGCAAGATTGATTCAGCTCTAACACAAAACCAACACAGATAGATGAATATATAAATGGAAAGGAGTATGTTTCTTTGAGTCCTGAAGTGTGACTTAGGCACATTAACCCAGCCAAAGGACAAGAACCAAAACCAGATAGTGAATGATTCTAATATGTTCACATATTATAGTATGTTCAAATAGGTGTGATTTCATAGTTTCTGGTCAACATCACTGGGTAAAAAGCAGTAGGACATTATAAAAATTACATGAGAAAGAAAAGGTGGCTGTTTCTAGGGAGGAAAAAAATTTCCACAGGGGACTTAGATGGATAAAGTATCATATAATAAAGACAGTCAGTGTGGACAAATGGATTGCACTAGAAATAATCATAATGAGTGAGTTAACCCAGAAGCAGAAAGACTCAAATGGTATACACTCACTTATATCTGCACACTAGCCCAAGAGGCAGGTCCCAGGAAAGTCTTCACTTACCAGGAAACTGGTACAGAGGGGAGGACATCTTATTGGGTCTCTAGATGAGAGAAGCATGGGAGAATGGCAAAGTAGAAGGATCTAGAGGGTCCTAGAAACCTACAAGAAGAACATTATGATAGGCAGATTTGGGCCCAGGGGTCCCACTCAAACTATGGCACCAGCCAAGGACAATACAGGCAGTAAACTTCAACCCCCTACCCAGATCTAGCCAATGGACAGGACATTCTTCACAGTTGAGTGGAGAGTGGGCTATGACTTTCACAGATACTCTGATGCCTCATATTTGACCACGATCCCTGGATGGGGAGACCTGGTGGCACTCAGAGGAAGGATAGCAGGCTACCAAGAAGTGACTTGATACTCTATGAGCATATAAAGGGGGAGGAAGTCGCTGTCAGTCACAGTCATAGGGAAGGGGAGTAAGGGGAAAATGGGAGGGAGCAAGTAGTGGGAAGATACAAGGTATGGGATAATCATTGAGATGCAATATGAATAAAGTAATAAAAAATTCAAAATAAATAAATAAACAAAGACAATCAGATCACCAAGCAAGGAACAAATGGAGTTTGTTACAAAACTTGTTTTCATGAGGAATTGTGCAAATCACAGCCTTTCAAGTATCAAAGATGTCCTACAGGAGCTATGAATGTAGCTCAACTGCAGATCAGTTGCCCAGAATGCACAAGTCCCAGCATTCTATTCCCAGAACTGGAAGAAAATGATATTTTAGGAAATAATATACAGGAATTGATAGATTTAAAAAGTTAAATTTCTTAAATTTTATGCTTTTGAGAACCTTTAAAATCTTAACAAACATTTTTCACAGACTGGATGCTTTATAGGTGTTTCAACACCAGTCATCTCAGAGATGTTCATAAAGAACAGATGAAGTGGCTTTGGGATTGCTTTATGAAATTACTCCTTCACAATGGAAAGAAAGTGGCTATTGCCTAAATATTCACTCTGAAGATGCTTATTTATAAGACTTTTAAGCCTATATGTGGCCCTAACATCCAACATCAGACACTAGCTACACATCTCTATACATCTCTTTAATGCTTATTTTTAGTAATTGGCAGTAATCAAATACAGTTGGAATCTCCTGAGTACCTGTTGGTGATTGGTTTCTTTACTGTGAGACTGTGCAAGATTGTCTGGGTAGAGTTCACCATGAAAGCTTATGAAGTGCTGCTGATTGTAACAAGAGCAAGATATAGACATTCTCAAAATGAATGTCCCTGTGAAAAGTTACTGCTAATGGGAGGGTTGATACCACATTGCTGTTCTTATGCCCTTTAAAGGTGTCCTTAACCAGCCGCGACTCCATAGAAAGGGTGGTTGGTTCTTCAGCTGCAGATCTTTATACACTATCTGACAGCCAAGACTCATAAAGGCTTGCTGGAGTTTCCTAAATTCTTAAGCTCCTATGTCTTCCAAAGAAAACATATATGCAAAAGAATTAAGTTGTATTTTTTAATCACTTCATTTTCAGGATGAAGTGGGTGGTTGAATTATATCATACACGTTCTGAGGGAAAAAAAAGGAAAATTACTCTTCCTTTTAGTGAAAAGAGAAAAAGGACTTAAAAAGAAATGTCAAACAATAAACAGAAAATAAGGAAATCCAGAAATTTATGGACAAAAGGATGGAACTAGAAATGATCATACTGAGTGAGTTAACCCAGAAGCATAAAGACTCACATGGTATATTCTCATTTATAATTGGGCACTAGCCCAAAAGGCATGTCTCATGAATGTCTTCACTTATCAGGAGATTGGAATAGATGTGAGGACATCCTAATGGGACTCTTGGTAAGAGAAATATAGAAGATGGGAAAATATAAGAATCCAGAGGATCTTAGAAACCTACAAGAAGAACATCATAACGGGTGGATCAGGGCCCAGAGGTGTCTGCTCAAACTGGTTCACTAGCCAAGGACAATACAAGTAGTAAAAATCGAACCCCTATCCTGGTCTAGCCAATGGACAGGACATTCTCCCCAATTATGTAAAGAGCAGGGACTAACTCTGACATTAACTCTGGTGCCCCATATTTGACCACTTTCTTGTGATGGGGAGGTCAGAGTGTCCTCAAAGAAAGAATAAGCATGCTATCGAGATGAGACTTGATAGCCTGTGATCATAAAGTGGGGGAGGAGAGCCCCCTTCGTCATGGACCTAGGAGAAGGAAATATGTTGGGTGTGGGAGGGAGTGAGAAAAGGGAGAATACAGGTGATGGGATAACAATTTAGTTGTAATTTGAAAAAAGTAATTAATAAAAAAAGAAAGAGAAGATCCAAGATGGCAGCAAGCAGCGTGGATTGTGTTTAGAAGCCCCATAAATGGTTCAGGGAATTGCATGGGATTCTGAACCAGGAACACCAAGGTCCCCACCCCACTAGAGTAGGGGTACTCAACAGTTTGAAAGGACCAAAATACAGAAAACCTCCATACCCTTGCACACAGGAGGAATGCAGATTTTCTCAGACCAGAGCAGTGGCTGAGGTTTGCACCTGGGAACCCTCCAGCAGAGGCAATTAGTGTGGTAACTGGTGGAAATTGCTGTGGGAGAGAGGACTCTGTGCATGATTTGTGCCCCGACCCTAGCTGAACAAGGTGCGTGGCTTGTGACCTGAGACCCATACTGTACTCAGCATGTGGTTCAGCCCTTGAGACTCTAGATGAGCTTGGCATGTGGTTTGGACCCAGGGTTCTAGCTGGACTTGGAGGGCACTTTGGGCCTAGAGACTCTAGCTGAGTTTGGCGTGCACTCTCAGCCATGAGACCCTGACTGGACTCACCGTGGATTGGACCCAGAGTCCCTAACTGAATTCTGCATGCATTTTGGGCAGAAAGTCCCTAGCTGAGCTCAGCACACAGATTGGGCCCAGAGTCCCTAGCTGAATTTGGCACTCAGTTTGGCCTCAGATTCCCTGGCTGAGCTTGGAGTGCACTCCCAGCCCTGAGACTCTGGCTGGACTTGGCGCTAGGTTTGGGCCCAGGTTCCCTGGCTGTACTTAATGGACAATTTGGGCCCAGAGAACCTAGCTGAAGTCAGTGGACAGTTCGGGTCCTGGGACTCTAGCTGAGCTCAGTGGGCAGTCCCAGCCTTGAGACTCTGGCTTGACTCAATGTGCAGTCCGAGCCCTGAGACTCTAGCTGAACACGGCAAGCTCACTATGAAGTTTGGCCCCATGACCCTGGTTGGGCTCAGTGCTAACTGGACTAAGTGTGTGGATTAAGCCCTGAGATGTGTTTGGGTCCAGAGACAAAAACTGGACTCAGTGTGTGTGCAGTTTGGGCCCTGTGACACTAACTTGGACTCTGCGAGCGGTCTGGGTCCCAAAACGCAACCAGGAACCACCACCTGTGGAGCTTCAAAGCTTTGGGACTAGGCAAATCTCAGGGAGACAAGGAGTAGAGTGGCCATCAGACACCCTTCACCAGAACTGCTTCAGTACCTCCAGAGCTCTGGTGCTACAAGAGGACCCAGAAGACTTGGACACTCTGGTCTGACACAATGCACATGCAGAGACCCATGATGACTACAGGACCCACAGTACAGGGGACCTGGGGATCACAGGCTGTGAGATACAGAAACTACAGGGCTAGCCTCCTACCAACCAGACTAGTGAAGCATCAGAGCTTCCGGCCTAGGGAAATCATGAGAAAATGGGTATATCTCTCCTCAGACTCCCTCCACCCAACTCTGGAAGCTACCCACTAAAAACAGAGATGGCAAGATGACTATGCAAAAAAAAAAAAAAAAAAAACAAAAAAACAAAACAAAACAATATGGCATCTCCAGATCCCAGCTATCCCAAAGAAAACAACCCAGAGAACTCAAATAGAACAGAAATATAAGAATATGAACTCATATCCTTAGTAATGAGATGACAATGGAGTAAACAAATAAAATTCGTAATCAAACACAGGAAAACGCAGCCAAAGAGGTGGAAGACATAAAAGGCCAATAGAGAGGCACTGGGAAAAAATCAGGAAAATACAAACAACCAGATGAAGGAAATCAAAAAAAAATTTTCATGTTCTGAAGGCCTATAAAGAGGCAATGGAAGAAACTCAGGAATATACATATAATCAGATGAAAGAAATCAATTAAACAGTTCAAGAACTGAAGATGAAAATGGATTCAATGATAAACACACAGAATAAAAACGGGAACTTGAGAACTCAGAGGAGAAGGCAAGCAACACAGAGGCAAGCCTTTCTAACAGAATCCAAAAGAAGGAGGAAAGAATTTCAGATCTAGAAGATCTTGAAGCAACCATTAAAGAAAATATTAAATCTGGAAAAATTCATGACATAAAACATCCAAGAAATCAAGCACACCATGAAAAGAAGAAATCTGAGGATAATAGGCATTGAAGATTCCTGACTCCACGGCCGATAAAATATTCTCAATAAAATCATAGAAGAAAACCTCCAGAATCTAAAGAAAGAGATGCCTATAAACGTACAAAAGGCCTATAGAACACCAAATAGAACAGACCAGACAAGAAAAACTACCTGTCACATAATAGTCAAAACACAAAATATACAGATCAAAGAAAAATTATTAAAAGCTACATGGGAAAAGGGCAAAATAACATTTAATGGCAAACCCATCGGAATTACACCCGACTTCTCAGCAGAGAGTATAAAACCCAGAAGGGCTTGGACAGAGATCCTGCAAACCCTAAGAGACCACAGATGCCAGCCAGACTACCCAGCAAAACTATCAATAATCATTGACAGAGAAAACAAAATACTCCACGAAAAAAACAAATTCAAACAGTATCTATCCACAAACCCAGCTTTACAGGAGGTACTAGAAGAAAACTCCACCTGAAAGAGACAAGCTACAAACAAAACTACACAAGAAATAGATAATTACACCACCACAAAAACACAACCACAAATGCTCTATTAGAACCAACATCAAAATTAAAACTCTTAAGAGTCACTGGTCATTAATATCTCTCAACATCAATGGTCTCAATTCTCCAATAAAGACACAGACTAACTGAATGGATACATAAACAAGATCCAACATTTTTCTGCATTCAAGAAACATATATCACCCATAAAGATAGACATTACCTCAGGGTAAAAGATCAGAAAGAATATTCCAAGGAAATGGGCACACGAGGCAAGCAGGCTTAGCCATTTTAATATCTAAGGTACTAGACTTTCAACCAAAATTAATCAAAAAGGATGAGGAAGGAAACTTCATACTCATGAAAGGTAAAGGCAACAAGATGACATCACAATTCTGAACACCTATGCTCCAAATACAATGGAACCCACATTTGTAAAAGATCTATTAAGGAAGCTAAAAACACACACCAATCACCACACAGTAATAGTGGGAGACTTCAACACCCCACTTTCACTGAAGGATCGGTCATTGAAACATAAACTAAGCTGAGAAATAACATCATTAATAAATGCCATGAAGAAAATGGATCTAACAAATATCTACAGAACCTTGTACCCAAACAAAGAGGAATATATCTTCTCTGCACCCCATGGAACCTTCTCCAAAATTGATCAGATAGTAGGTCACAAAGCAACCCTCAAGAAATACAAGAGGATTGAAATAATACCCTGTATCTTATCAGATCACTATAGTCTTAGGTTGCAATTCAACAACAACAGAAATAACAAAAAGCCTACACTTAAGTAGAAATTAAACAACTCTCTACTTAATGACTCCTGGGTCAGGGAAGAAATAAAGAAATTAAGAACTTGCTAAAATTCAATGAAAAAGAAGGAACAACATACCCAAATTTATGGAATAAACTGAAAGCAGTGCTAAGAGGAAAATTCGTAGCACTAAGTGCCTTTAGAAAGAAATTGGAAGCATCCCATATAAGCAAGTTAACGACACATCTGGAAGCCCTAGAAAAAAAAAGAAGCAGAAATACCCAAGAGGAGTAGACATCTGGAACTAATCAAACTCAGCGCTGAAATTAATATATTAGAAACAAAGAAACAGTTCAAAGAATCAACAAAACCAAGAGCTGGTTCTTTGAGAAAATCAACAAGATAGACAAACTGTTAGCCAAACTAACTAAAAGGCAGAGAGACACTATCCAAATCTACAAAATCAGAAAAGAAAAGGGAGACATAAAAACAGACACTGCAGAAATACAAAGAAAATCTAAGGGAAATGGATGATTTTCTTGATCAATTTCACTTGTCAAAATTGAGTGAAGAACAAATAAACAAGCTAAATAGTCCCATTTCCCCTACAGAAATAGAAGCAATCATTGATAGTCTCCCAACCAAAAAAAGCCCAGGGCCAGATGACGTGAGTACAGAATTCTACCAGACCTTCAAGGATGTGCTAAATAGGCTGGTTGATCAGTGGAATCAAATCAAAGACCCAGATATGAATCTGCACACATATGGTCACTTGATTTTTGACAAAGAAGCCAAATCCATTCAATGGAAAAAGTATAGCATCTTCTATACAGTGCTGGTCTAACTGGATGTCTATGTGTAAAAAAATGCAACTAGACCCATATTTGTCACCTTGCATAAAACTTATCCAAGTGGATCAAAGACCTCAACATAAAACCAGAGACACTAAGTCAGATAGAGGAAAAACTAGGGAAGAGTTTGGAACACATTGGCACAGAAGACAACTTCCTGAACAGAACACCAACAGCCCAGGCCTTAAGGTCAACAATTAATAAATGGGACCTCATGAGGCTGAGAAGCTTCTGTAAGGCAGGAGACACTGTCAAAAGAACAAAGAGGTAGCCTACAGACTGAGAAAAAATCTTCACCATCTTTCATCTGACAAAGATCTGATATTCAAAATATATAAAGAACTCACAAAATTAAACACCACCAAACCAAATAAACCAATTGAGAAATGGGGCTCAGAACTAAACAGAGAATTCTCAACAGAAGAATATCAAATGGCTGAGAAACACTAAAAGAAATGCTCAACCTCCATTGTCATTGGGGAAATGCAAATCAAAAGAACTCTGAAATTGCATCTTACACCCATCAGAATGGGAAAGATAAAAAATTCTGAAGACTCAAGCTATGACATAGTTCTCAATGTATTAGCACTGACATGGATAATACTATGCTGTAACAAAGCATCTCTAGTTGATGTTATTAACAGATCATTTGGAGATACCAGAATGACAATTTCTTTATCAATATGAAAGCAGAAATTCATACTTTTACATTTTATTTTATGTTCATTGGTATTTTGACTGCATTTACATGTGTATGAGATTGGCAGATCCCCTGGCACAAGAATTCCAGAGAGTTGTGAACTGTCATGTGGTACTAAAAATTTAAAATGGATCCTCTGGAAGAGCAATGATATTAACAACAGAGTCATCTCTCCAGTACCCTATAAACTTACACTTTTAAGTTTAAATACAAAGTCAATACTATTTGTCAAATATAATACCACAGTTCAAGATAAGTACACATACTCAGGAGCAGAAGTAAGTAGATAGATCTGTGAGAGCCAAAGGCAATGAAAGAAAATAACAATAAAAATAGGAACGTGTTTATGGAATTAAACAAAAGAATAAATTTCAGTTTAAAATATTTGGTATTCATTGAATTCACAAATATTGATGAACTATGTACAACACAGGAAACAAAACTCGGCATTACATGGTATGATACATAAAGGCTCATGAGGTCTAGTAGTTAAAATATAAAAGTTTGCATAATTCATACACTAAATTATAGCATACATGTGAAAAATGACAAGATGTATTATTTTAATATGCAGTAAATATACACAATGATAATTAACATTAAAGGGTTTGTGCAATTTATATACAATGCAAAACATATTAGATATTAGAAGTTCATTGTAATAGATGTTAAGAATTACCAAATGAAGTAAAGGGTTGTTATCAAAGCGAATTGACTAGTGAAGAATGCTTCATATAATTTGACCCCATCAAGTAAGAGAATAGTGAAAGAAAATTAAATAAAAACTAAAACAATGGGGGGGAGGGAGGAGGTTGCAAGATGTTGTTGACCAGTATACACCGTATCTGTTCTACTGCAAGGAGACCAGGGACTTGAATGGAACCAAAAACTACTGGATCTAGAGAACTGTAGGTGAGTGGGGTCTCAAACTCTGCAGACCACCGGTGGGCCTAACCCCAGGACAAACAACAGCCCAGAGGTGTTAACCACACTCCCCAGACTCTAGGACATAATCTACATGTGAGGGGCAGCTTGCATTAAAGCACAAACTGGCTCTGTGGGGAGGTCGTTTTCCAGAGCTCCCAGCCTGAGGAGTCTCAGGGAATAGTGGGAAACTGCCCTGGGATCCCTCCACCCACCCACACCATGCCAAACTGCAGAAGTTGCCTGCCCAGGCCGAGTCGAAACACAGGCAGCAGGGCCCACCAAAATCTGCTAGAGAGGGCGTGTAGCTATCGGCAGTCCAGGGCCCAACGTAAAGCCAGACACAATGGACTGAGCCTGCAAATAGGAGCAGTTAGAAACCAGCTTGGACTGCTCCCACAGACCCAGCAGGATCTCCCACGCTATCAGAGATGGGGTTTCTGCCTGCAGTATCTAATTGCTGACCTAGAAGGATCTCTGAGTATTATGGCTTACAAGGGCATGGAATGTGATAGAACCTTGGATCCCGCCAGGGGCCTGAATGCCTATTGTCTCTGGCCTGCCATGCACTGATCCTGCACTCTACAACACACAGAAACTAGCTGGGTCAGCTCCCGCAGACCTGGCAGGATCGCCCACGCCAGGAGATGTGGGTCGTATCTGCAGTCTAATTGCTGACCTAGAGGGATCTCTGAGTGTCCTGGCTTACAAAAGTGGGAAAGTGCTGGCACCTTGGTTCCCACCAGCGGCCTGAGTCCATATTGTCTCTGGCCCACAGTGCACTGATCCAGCACTCTACAACACACAGAACCTGGCTGGGTCAGCTCCTGCAGACCCGGCAAGATCTCCCATGTTCCTGGGAGAGGCTGGACACTTCTACAGGGTATAGAGGCAGAGCTAAAAGAGAGCAACAGCCCGGAAGTTCTGATCCACCAGGGTCTTGGCTACAAAGCGACAGGAAGGATAGGCAGCTGGGACCAACCTACACAACCAGAGTGCTTGTGTGCTGACCTTGTTCTACATCCCAAAATTGCTAATATAAATTACAGCAGTAAGGTGAGAGGGTCCAAACAGAAACCTTCTTTGGCTGACTCAGTCTGGAGTCTAAGGTGTAGAGAAAAATCTCCAGGAGTGTAAACCGGATCACCTGCCTGTTCCAGGGAAATACTCCCTGATCCTCACAGGCAAGGGCAACACCTATAATTAGTCATCAACTATCCACTCTCAACCAGTGAAGATCACTAGAAGCTACCTTCCAACATCAGAGACACTAAAATGCCAAGAGGACAGTAAAGAACACTAACAAAAACCAAAACATTTGACATCTCCAGATCTCAGCAAACCCAATAAAATCAGCCCGGAGAACCCAAAAACAATCAATATACAAGAAAATGACCTCAAGTCCTTAGTAAGGAAGATGATAATGGCAGAAATGAATAAAATATGTAAACAACTGCAGGAGGAGGCAAACAAAAGGGCTGAAGTTTTAAAAGAGTTATATAAAAAGACACTTGAAGAATTTCAGAAAAATACAAATAACCAGATGAAGGAAATCATTAAAACAGTTCAAGACCTGAAGATAAAAATGGAAGCTATGATAAAGCAACACACAGAAGAAAAACATGATCAAGAGGCATCAGAGAAGAAAGCAAGCATCTCAGGGGTGCCCTTATCTAACAGAATGCAAGAAATGGAGGAACGAATATTGGGACTTGAAGATACAATCATAGAACTCGAAACAAACATCAAAGAAAATGCTAAATCTGAAAAGTTCCTGACGTAGAACATCCAAGAAATCAAGGACACCATGAAAAGACAAAATTGGAGAATAATAGGTATTGAGGAAAGGAGAACAACTGACTCCACAGCCCAGAAAATATCTTTAACAGAATCATAGAAGAAAATTTCCCCAATTTGAAGAAGGAGATGCATATGAGCATACAAGAGGTCTACAGAACACCAAATAGAATAGACCAGAAAAGAAAATCTTCCCACCACATAATAATAAAAACACAAAATATACAGAAAACGGAAAAATATTAAAAGTGGAAAGAGAAAAAGTCCAAGTAACATATGATGGCAAACTTATCAGAATTACTCCCAACTTCTCAGCAGAAACCATAAAAGCCAAGAGCCTGGACAGAGGTCTTGCAAACCCTAAGAGAACACAGATTCCAGGCAAGATTACTATATCCAGCAAAATTATCAATAGCCATTGATGGAGAAAACAAGGTATTCCATGACAAAAACAAATTCAAACAGTGCTTAGCCACAAATCTGGCTTTACAGAGTTGCTAGAAGGAAAACTCCACCCCTATGGGTCAAATTACAACCAAAACTAATAGATAACTACACCACCGCAAAAATCACAACCTTACAAAATCTTGACTGTAACAAACATTAAAAAGGAAGAGACTTATCAGTCACTGCTCGTTAATATCTCTCAAAATCAATAGTCTCAATTCTCCAATAAAAAGACACAGACTAACTGAGTGGATGCATAAACATGACCCAACATTCTTCTGCATTCAAGAAACATATCTCAACCACAAGGACAGACAATTCCTCAGATTAAAAAGTTATGGAAAAACATTTCAAGCAAATGATCATAAAAAGCAAGCTGAGGTAGCCATTCTAATATCTAATAAAATAGGCTTTCAACCAAAATTAATCAAAAGGGATGAGGAAGGACACTTCATACACATCAAAGGTAAAGTCAACCAAGAAGACACCACAATTTTGAACATCTATGCTCCTAATAGAAGGACAACCACATTTGTAATAGAGCTATTAACAAAGCTTAAACCACTCACTGATCTCCACACATTAATAGTGGGAGACTTCAACACCCGACTTTCATTCAAAAATAGGTCTTTGAATCAAAAACTAAGCCGGGAAATAACTTCATTAATCAATGTCATGAATCAAATGGATCTAACAGATTCTACACAATTTTTTACCCAAACGTAAAGGATTATATCTTCTTTTCAGCACCCAATGGAACATTCTCTAAAATTGATCACGTAGTTGGTCATGAAGCAAGCTCAACAGATACAAGAAGATTGAAATAATACCTTGTATCTTATCAGATCACCATAGTCTAAGGCTGGAATTCAACAAAAACAGAAATAACAAAAAGCCTACTCACACGTGGAAACTATACAACTTTCTACTTAACGGCACATGGGTCATGGAAGAAATAAAGAAAGAAATAAAAGACTTACTGAAATTCAATGAAAATGATGGAACAACCTATCCATTTTTTTTGTTAGTTTTGTTTTTGTTTGTTTTTATTTTTTGTTTTTTTTTTATTAATTTATTCTTGTTACATCTCAATAGTTATCCCATCCCTTGTATCCTCCCATTCCTCCCTCCCCCTCCCCATTTTCCCACTATTCCCCTCCCCTATGACTGTTCCTGAGGGGGATTACCTCCCCCTGTATATTCTCATAGGGTATCAAGTCTCTTTTTGGCAACCTGGTGTCCTTCCTCTGAGTGCCACCAGGTCTCCCCCTCCTGGGGACATGGTCAGATGTGAGGCACCAGAGTACGTGAGAAAGTCATATCACACTCTCCACTCAACTGTGGAGAATATTCTGACCATTGGCTAGATCTGGGTAGGGGTTTAAAGTTTACCGCCTGTATTGTCCTTGCCTGATGCCTTAGTTTGAGCGGGACCTCTGGGCCCAAATCTGCCTATCATATTGTTCTACTTGTAGGTTTCTAGGACCCTCTGGATCCTTTTATTTTGCTATTCTCCCATGCGTCTCTCATTTAGAGTCCCAATAGGATGCCCTCCCCTCTGTCCCAATTTCCTGGTAACTGAAGGCTTTCGTGGGACATGCCCCTTGGACTAGTATGCAGATATAAGTGAGTATATACCATTTGATTCTTTCTGCTTCTGGGTTAACTCACTCATTATGATCATTTCTAGCTCAATCCATTTATCCACAAATTTTGGGAATTCCTTGTTTTTAATAGCTGAGTAGTATTCCATAGTGTATATGTGCCACAGTTTCCATATCCACTCTTCTACTGAGGGACACTTAGGCTGTTTCCATGTTCTGGCTATTATGAATAAGGCTGCTATGAACATGGTTGAGCAAATTTTCTTGTTGTGTGCTGGAGCATCTTCAGGGTATATTTCAAGGAGAGGAATAGCTGGGTCTTGAGGAAGCCCTATTCCCATTTTTCTGAGATAGCACCAGATAGATTTCCAAAGTGGCTGTAATGGTTTGCATTCCCACCAGCAATGAAGGAGTGTTCCTCTCTCCCCACATCCTCGCCAGCATGTGGTGTCACTTGAATTTTTGATCTTAGCCATTCTGCTGGGTGTAAGATGGAATCTCAGAGTTGTTTTGATTTGCATTTCCCTGATGACTAAGGAGGTTGAGCATTTCTTTAAGTGTTTCTCAGCCATTTGATACTCCTCTGTTGAGAATTCTCTGTTTAGTTCCAAGCCCCATTTCTCAATTGGGTTGTTAGGTTTGGGGGTGTTTATTTCCTTGAGTTCTTTATATATTTTGGATATTAGACGTTTGTCAGATGTAGGGTTGGTGACGATTTTTTTCCAGTCTGTAGGCTGTCGCTTTGTTCCCTTGACAGTGTCTCCTGCCTTACAGAAGCTTCTCAGCCTCACGAGGTCCCATTTATTAATGGTTGACATTAAGGCCTGGGCCGTTGGTGTTCTGTTCAGGAAGTTGTCTCCTGAGCCAATATGTTCCAGGCTCTTTCCCAATTTTTCCTCTAAGTGACTTAGTGTCTCAGGTTTTATGTTGAGGTCTTTAATCCACTTGGATTTGAGTTTTGTGCAAGGTGACAAATATGGGTCCAGTTTCATTTTTTTACACATAGACCTCCAGTTAGACCAGCACTATTTGTTGAAGATGCTATCCTTTTTCCATTGCATGGATTTGGCTTCTTTGTCAAAAATCAAGTGACCAAATGTGTGTGGATTCATATCTAGGTCTTCGATTCGATTCCACTGATCAACCAGCCTGTTGCTGTGCCACTACCATGCTGTTTTAATTACTATTGTTTATAGTACAGTTTGAGATCAGGTATGGACATTCCTCTGGAGCACCTTTTATTGTACAAGATTGTTTTAGCTATTCTGGGTTTTTTGTTTTTCCATATGAAGTTCAGAATTGAACTTTCAATGTCTTTAAAAAAATGTGTAAGTATTTTGATAGGGATTGCATTGAATCTGTAGATTACTTTTGGTAGGATGGCCATTTTTACTATGTTAATTCTCCCGATCCATGAGCAAGGAAGATCATTCCATCTTCTCAGGTCATCTTCAATCTCTTTCTTCACAGTTTTGAAATTTTTTTCAAACAAGTCCTTCACTTGCTTAGTTATGGTAACTCCCAGATAAATTATATTGCTTGTGGCTAATGTGAAGGGTGTGGTTTTCCTAATTTCCTCCTCTTCAAGCTTGTCATTTGTGTATAGAAAGGCTACAAACTTTTTTGAGTTAATTTTGTATCCAGCCAATTTGCTGAAGGTGTTTATCAGCTTTAGGAGTTCTCTGGTGGAATTTTTAGGGTCACTTATGTACACTATCATATCATCTGCAAATAGGGATAATTTGACTTCCTCCTTTCCCATTTGGATACCCTTGATCTCCCTTTGTTGTCTTATTGCTGTGGCTAGAACTTCGAGTACTATATTGAAGAGATATGGAGAGAGTGGACCGCCTTGCCTTGTTCCCGATTTTAGAGAAATTTCCTTGAGTATCTCACCATTTACTTTGATTTTGGCTATTGGCTTGCTGTATTTACCCTTTATTATGTTGAGGAAAGTGCCGTGTATCCCTGATCTCTCTAAAACTTTAAACATGAATGGGTGTTGAATTTTATCAAATGCTTTCTCTGCATCCAAGGAGATGATCATGTGGTTTTTTATTTTCAGTTTGTTTATATGGTGGATTACATTGATGGATTTCCGTATATTAAACCATCCCTGCATGCCTAGAATGTACCCTACTTGGTCATGATGAATGATATCTTTGATATGTTCTTGTATTCGTTTTGCAAGTATTTTATTTAGTATTTTTGCATCTATGTTCATAAGAGAAATTGGTCTGAAATTCTCTTTGTTGAGTCTTTGTGAGGTTTAGGTATCAATGAGACTATGGCCTCATAGAATGAATTTGGTAATGTTTCATCCATTTCTATCTTTTGGAGTAGCTTGAAGAGTATCGGTATTAGCTCACCCTTGAAGGTCTGGTAGAATTCTGCACGGAAACCATCTGGCCCTGGGCTTTTTTTTTTTGGTTGGGAGACCATCGATGTTTGCTTCTATTTCTGTAAGGGAAATGGGACTATTTAGCTTGTTTATCTGTTCTTCATTCAACTTTGGCAAGTGAAATTGATCAAGAAAATCGTCCATTTCCCTTAGATTTTCAAATTTTGTGGCATATATGCCTTCAAAGTAGGATCTTATGATTCTTTGAATTTCTTCCGTGTCTGTTGTTATGTCTCCCTTTTCATTTCTGATTTTGTTGATTTCAATACTATCTCTCTGCCTTTTAGTTAGTTTGGCTAACGGTCTGTCTATTTTGTTGATTTTCTCAAAGAACCAGCTTTTGGTTTTGTTGATTCTTTTTTCTTATTTTCTTAGTTTCTAATTTGTTAATTTCAGCCCTGAGTTTGATTATTTCCAGGCGTCTACTCCTCTTGGGTGTTTCTGCTTCTTTTTTTTCTAGGGCTTCCAGTTGTGTCGTTAAGATGCTTATGTGCGATGTTTCCAATTTCTTTTTAAAGGCACTTAGTGCTATGAATTTTCCTCTTAGCACTTCTTTCAATGTATCCTACAAATTTGGGTATGTTGTTTCTTCATTTTCATTGAATTTCAGAAACTCCTTGATTTCTTTCTTTATTTCTTCTCTGACCCAGGTGTCATTTAGCAGAGAGTTGTTTAGTTTTCACGTACATGTAGGCTTTTTGTTATTTCTGTTGTTGTTGGATTGCAGTCTAAGAGCATGGTGATCTGATAGGATACAAGGTATTATTTCAATCCTCTTGTATCTATTGAGGCTTACTTTGTGACCTCCGATGTGATCAATTTTGGAGAAGGTTCCATGGGGTGCAGAGAAGAAGGTATATTCTTTCTTGTTTGGGTGAAAGGTTCTATAGATATCTGTTAGATCCATTTGAGCCATGGCATTGGTTAATGATGTTATTTCTCACCTTAGTTTCTGTTTCCATGACTTATCCTTCAGTGAGAGTGGGGTGTTGAAGTCTCCCACTATTATTGTGTGGGGATCGATGTGTGGTTTAAGCTTTTTCAGGAGATCTTTTAGAAATGTGGTGCCCTTGTATTGGGAGCATAGATGTTCAGAATTGTGATGTCATCTTGGTTGACTTTACCTTTGATGAGTATGAAGTGTCCTTCCTCATCCCTTTTGATTAATTTTGGTTGAAAGTCTATTTTGTTCGATACTAAAATGGCTACGCCTGCTTGCTTCTTGTGACCATTTGCTTGGAATATTTCTTTCCAACCTTTTATTCTGAGGTAATGCCTATCATTATGGGTGAGATGTGTTTCTTGAATGCAAAAGAATGTTGGATCTTGTTTATACACCCATTCAGGTAGTTTGTGTCTTTTTATTGGAGAATTGAGGCCATTGATGTTGAGAGATGTTAATGACCAGTGACTGTTAAGAGTCTTAATTTTGATGTTGTTTCCAGTCGAGCTTTTGTGTAGTTGTGTTTTTGCCATGGGATAGTTATCTATTTCCTGTGTAGTTTTGGTTGTAGCTTGACCCTTTGGGATGGAGTTTTCCTTCTAGTACCTTCTGTAAAGCTGCATTTGTGGATAGGTACTGTTTGAATTTGTTTTTATCATGGAATATTTTGTTTTCTCCATCAATGGTTATTGATAATTTTGCTGGGTAAAGTAGTCTGGCCTGGCATCTGTGGTCTCTTAGGGTTTGCAGGATCTCTATCCAGGCCCTTCTGGCTTTTATGGTCTCTGCTGAGAAGTCGGGTGTAATTCTGATAGGTTTACCATTAAATGTTATTTGGCCCTTTTCTCTTGCAGCTTTTAATATTTTTTCTTTGTTCTGCATGTTTTGTGTTTTGATTATTATGTGGCGGGCAGTTTTTCATTTCTGGTCAATTCTATTTGGTGTTCTGTAGGCCTCTTGTATGTTTATAGGCATTTCTTTCTTTAGATTGGGGAAATTTTCTTCTATGATTTTGTTGAGAATAGTTTCTGGGTCTTGGAGTCTGATATCTTCTCTTTCTTCAATGCCTATTATCCTCAAATTTCTTCTTTTCATGGTGTCCTTAATTTCTTGGATGTTTTGTGTCAGGAGTTTTCCAGATTTGGCATTTTCTTTAATGGTTGATTCAAGATCTGTGATTGTATCTTCTAGACCTGAGATTCGTTCTTCCATCTCTTGGATTCTGTTAGAAAAGCTCACCTCTGTGTTGCTTGCCTTCTTCTCTGAGGTCTCACATTCTCATTTTTCTTCTGTCTGTGTGTTTATCATTGAATCCATTTTCATTTTCAGATCTTGAACTGATTTTTTGATTTCTTTTATCTGATTTTTTGTATATTCCTGAGTTTCTTCCATTGCCTCTTTATAGGTCTTCAGAGCTTGAACTGTTTTAGTTATTTCTTTCATCTGGTTGTTTGCATTTTCCTGCAATTTTTCCAATTCCACTTTATGTGCTTCTTTTATGTCTCTCACCTGTTTGTCTGCATCTTCTTGCACTTGATTATGAATTTTATTTGTTTCCTCCATTATCATCCTCATTACTAAGGATTTGAGGTCATTTTCTTGTATTTCCGTTGTATTTGAGTTCTCTGGGTTGTTTTCTTTGGGATAGCTGGAAACTGGAGACGCCATGTTGGTTTGGTTTTTTTTGCGTATGCTTTTTCACTGTCCTTTAGACATCTTGCTGTCTTTGTTTTTGTTGGGTAGCTTCCAGAGTTGGATGGAGGGTGTCTGATGATAGGTTCACTTGTTTTTTCATGATATCCGTAGGCTGGGAGCTCAAAGCTTCACTGGTGTGGATGTTAAGAGGTTAGCCCTATTGTTCTGGTCTCTAACAGCCAGTGATCTTCAGCCCCTCTGTGCTGTGGGTCCTGCAATTTTTCTGGGTTTCTGAATGAGCGTTGGGTCAGGCCAAGGTATCCACAGCTTTCTGTGTTCCCTTCCAAGTCCAGCCAGGAACACTGGGCCCGAACCACGGGCTGAACTCAGCTAGATTCTCGGGGCCTGAACCCTCTGCCGAGCTCAGCTAGGGATTCTGGGCCCAAAATGCACACAGGGTCCAGCCAGAATTTTTGGGCTGGGACTACGCACCAAGCTCAGCTAGGGCCTTTTGGCCCAAAGTGCGTGCTGTAGTCAGTTATTGACTCAGGGCCTGAACTCTCCACTAATCTCAGCCAGGAATTCTAGATTCAAACTGCACACTGTGTCCAACCAGAGTCTTAGAGCTGGTGGAACCAAGCGCTCTGTCCAGCCTGAGTCACAGCAAGAGAACAGCAGCTGCACTGAGTCAGCGCCAGTTTTGGAACTGAGTGCTCTGCCCAGGCTGAATCACAGTAAGAGAACTGCGGCTCTGCTGAGTTAGCACTGATGGTGGAACCGAGGGCTCCACCCAGACTGTGTCACCACAGGGGAGCTGCCGCTGAGCTGAGGTGGTGCGTAGGATGGAACTGAGCACTCCACCAAGCCTGCGCCACAGCAGGAGAACTGCGGCTGCTCTGAGTTAGCGCCAATGGTAGAACCAAGTGCTCCGCCCAGACTGTGTCACTGCAGGGGAGCTGCTGCTGAGCTGAGGTGGCACCTAGGGTGGCACTGAGCACTCAGCCAAGCCTGCGCCACAGCAGGAGAACTGCGGCTGCTCTGAGTTAGCGCTGGTGGTGGAGCCAAGTGCTCCGCCCAGACTGTGCCACTGCAGGGGAGCTGCTGCTGAACTGAGGTGGTGTCTAGTATGGAACTGAGTGCTCCACTAAGCCTGCACCACAGCAGGGGAGCTGTGGCCGAAGCTGAGTTAGTGCCTCGGGCAGAATTGCTTGCTGGGCTGGGCCAGTACCTGGGACTCTGGGGCCAAACTGTCTACCTTTTCCAGTGTGGGTCCAAAGGCTCCACGTGACCCAAATTCTGCCCCGAGTCCCCTCTCCCGCAGCAACTCCCACCAGCCACCACACCAATTGCCTCCACCGAAAGGCTATGAGCTGCAAACCTCAGCTACCACCACTGGTGCCGCTGGTGCCGCTGGTGGTGCTGCCTCTGCCGCTTCTGCTCCGATTAGAGAAAATCCATGCTCCTCCCATGTGCAGGGGCATGCAGGTCCTCCGCACCCTGGTCCCTCCGAACCGTGGAGCACTCCCGCTGCCGTAATGTTCGGACCTCGGTGTTTCTGGCTCAGAAATCTGTGCAATCCCCTGAATTGTTCACTGGAGCCTCCAAACGCGATCCACACTGCTTGCTGCCATCTTGGATCCCCAACCTATCCAATTTTGTCTGACACATTGAATCAGTGCGAAGAGGAAAATTCATAGCACTAAGTGCCTTTAAAAGAAGATGGAAACATCCCACATAAACAACTTAACACATCCAGAAGCCCTAGAGAAAAAGAAGCAGAGGCACCCAAGAGGAATAGACATCTGGAAATAATCAAACTCAGAGATGAAATCAATAAATTAGAAACAAAGAGAACAATTCAAAGAATCAACAAAACCAAGAGCTGTTTCTTTGAGAAAATCAACAAGATAGACAAACCCTTAGCCAAAGTAACTAAAAGGCAGAGAGACACCATCCAAGTAAACAAAATCAGAAATGAAAAGGGAGACATAACAACAGACACTGAAGAAATACAAAGAATCATAAGAACCTACTTTAAAGGCATTTATGACACAAAATTTGAAAATCTAAGGGAAGTGGACAATTTTCTCAACTGATTCGATTTGCTAAAATTGAATCAAGATCAGATAAACAAAGTAAATAGCTCTATTTTGCCTATAGAAATAGAAGCAATCATTGATAGTCTCCCAACCAAAAAAAAAAAAAAAAAAAAAAGAATCCCAGGACCAGATGGCTTCAACGCAGAATTCTACCAGTCCTTCAAAGAGGAGCTAATACTGATACTCTTCAAGCTATTCCAAAAGATAGAAATGGATGGAACATTACCAAATTCATTCTATGTGGCCACAGTCACGTTGATACCTAAACCCCACAAAGACCCAATAAAAAAGAGAAATTCAGACCAATTTCTCTTATGAACATAATACAAAAATACTCAATAAAATACTCCCAAAACAAATATAACAACATATCAAAGACATCATTCACTATGACCAGGTAGGCTTCATTCCATGCATGCAGGTGTGGTTTAACATATGGAAATCCATCAATGAATCCATATAAACAAACTGAAAGAGAAAAACCACATGATCATCTCCTTAGATGCAGAAAAAGCATCTGACAATCAAATACCCTTACACCCATTCAGGTTTAAAGTTCTGGAGAAATCGGAAATACAGGGCACATACCTCAACATAATAAAGGCTATATACATCAAGCTAATAGCCAACATTAAATTAAATGGAGAAATACTCAAGGAAATCTCTTTAAAATTGGGGACCAGACAAGGTTGCCCAATATCTTCATAACTCTTCAATATAGTTCTTGAAGTTCTAGCCAGAGCAATAAGATATTAAATGGAGATCAAGGGGATCTAAACGAAAAAGGAAGAAGTCAAATTATCCCTATTTGCAGATAATATGTTAGTGTATATAAGTGACCCCCAAAATTTCACCAGAGATCTCTTATAGCTGATAAACACCTTCAGCAAATTGGCAGGATACAAAATTAACTCAACAAAGCCAGTAGCTTTCCTATATACAAAAGACAAACATGCAGAGGAAGAAATTAGGAAAACTACACCCTTCACATTATCCACAAGCAATATAAAATATTTAGTAACTCTAACCAAGAAAGTGAAGGATTTATTTGAAAAAAAAAAACTTTAAATCTCTGATTAAAGAGAGTGAAGATGACATCAGAAGATGGAGGGATTTACCTTGTTCATGGATCAGGGGAGTTAACATAGTAAAAATGGCCTTCTTACCAAAAGCAATTTATAGATTCCATGCAATACCTATGAAAATACCTACAAAATATTTTCAAAATATTGCAAGATGAATTATTAACTTCATATGGAGAAACAAAAAGCCCAGAATAGCAAAAACAATCCTATATAATAAAAGATTCTCCTGAGGAATCTCCATACCTGATCTCAAGCTGTACTACAGAGCAACAGTAATTAAAACAGCATGGTACTGGTACAGCGGTAGGCTGGTGGATCAATGGAATCGAATTGAAGACCCAGAGATGAATCCACACACATTTGCTCACTTGATTTTTGACAAAGAAGCCAAATCTATTCAATGGAAAAAGGATAGCATCTTCAACAAATGGTGCTGGTATAACTGGATATCTACATGTAGAAAAATGCAATTAGACCCTTATTTGTCACCATGCACAAAACTCAAGTCCAAATGGATTAAAGAACTCAACATAAAACCAGAGATATTAAATCGGTTAGAGAAAAAATTGGGGAAGAGCCTGGAACACATTGGCACAGGAGACAACTTCCTGAACAAAACACCAACACCCCAGGCCTTAAAGGTCAACCATTAATAAATGGGACCTCATGAGGCTGAGAAACTTCTGTAAGGCAGCAGACACTGTCAAGAGAACAAAGGGACAGCCTACATACTGGAAAAAGATCTTCACCAACCCTTCATCTGATAAATATCTAATATCCAAAATATATAATAAAGTACTCAAAAATTAAACACCACCAAACCAAATATCCTAATTGAGAAATGAGGCTCAGAACTAAACGGAGAATTCTCAACAGAAGAATATCAAATGGCTGAGAAACACTTAAAAAAATGCTCAGCCTCGTTAGTCATCAGAGAAATGCAAATCAAAATGACACTGAAATTTCATCTTACACCCATCAGAATGGCTAAGATCAAAACCTCAACTGACAGCACATGCTGGTGAGGATATGGAGAGAGAGGAACACTCTTGCATTGCTGGTAGGAACGCAAACTAGTACAACCACTTTGGAAATCTATCTGGCGCTTTCTCATAAAAATGGGAATAGGACTTTCTCAAGACCCAGCTATTCTACTCCTTGGAATATACCCAAAAAAGCTCTACCACACAAAGGGACATATGTTCAACCATGCTCATAGCTACCTTATTCATAATAACCAGAACATGGAAACAGCCTAAGTGTCCCTCAGTAGAAGAACAGACAAAGAAACTGTGGTACATTTACACTATGGAATACTATTCAGCTATTAAAAACAAGGAAAACCCGAAATTTGTGGACAAATGTATTGAACTAGATATTATCATAATGAGTGAGTTCACACATGGTATATACTCACTTATATTGAGACACTAGCCCAAGGAGTATGTCCCATGAAAGACTTTACTTACCAGGAAAATGGGTCAGAGAGGTGAACATCCTATTGGAACTTTAGGTGAGAGCATGGGAGAATGGGGTAATAGAAGGATCCAGAGGGTCCTGGAAACCTACAAGAAGAACATTGTGATGGGCAGATTGGGTCCTGGGGTCCTGCTCAAACTATGGCACCAGCCAAGGAAAATATAGGCAGTAAACTTTGAATCCCTACCGAGATCTAGGTGATGGACAGGACATACTCTACCATTGGTTTGAGAGTGATGTCTGAATTTCATACAAACTCTGGTGCCCCATTTCTGACTATGTACCCTTGATGGGGAGGCCAGGTGGCACTCAGAGGAAGCATAACAGGTCACCAAGAAGAGACTCGATACCCTATGAGCATATAGAGGGGGAGGAGGTCCCCCTCAGTTACAGACATATGGGAGAGGAGTAGGGGGGAAGCAGGAGGGAGGGAGGATTGGGAAGATACAAGGGATGGGCTAACAATTGAGATGTAATATAAATAAATTAATAAAAAACTAAAAACACAATCATAACAATATAAAACAATAATGGAGCTAAAATAAAAAGGTAGGAAAATGAAGGAAGGCAAGAGCTTGGTATATTTAAATCATTGCATGTGGTAAATATTATTTAACAGGGTGTATAATTAAAACACCATGTTAAGGACATATTAAAAATACTGAATTTGGTGTTTCCCTCATCTCACCAGCTGTGGGAAGCTACCCAAGTGGCTGGGTGCTGTTTTTGTTTAATCATATTTGGGGAAGCAAAGTGTAACATAGTTAGATGGGGAATTTTTCTAATAACATGGTAGTGTGGGTTATAAAAACATAAACTTAATGTGAAGGTGAGGGTAATTTAAAATGAGAGTTAATAGAGATAATATTGAAAAACAAAATTTTGTGAGTGGTATGGAAGAAAAGTTTATATCATTCACATTGATGTGTTTATAATTCATTTAATTAGTGAAGGGAGGTACTTCTAGAAACAAAGGCTGAAAAACAAAACCACTAGAACTCTTGAATAGCAATCTGAGATGCTGGCAGATGTATGGTTCATTGAATTTTTGAAGGTGTACATTCTTAATACACATTTAACTACCATAATTATGTGAAATTTTCTAAAAGCATACATATGGTCTAAAGAAACAATAATAAAATAATTAAAAATAAAAACGAAGCAGGCAGGAGTAGTTGAGTGGGCTTCAGGGGTATCTTGACAACTTCATATAATATGAGGGATTGTACTCTTCACAGCTACTTACTCAAAATTCATATGCTGGAATTCTAATTCCTAGTATCTCAAAATGTAGTAGTGTTTTAAATAGAATAAATTCCAATGAAACTTGAGAGCCTGCTGAACCATGATGACTGGTTCTCTTACACAGAGAAAAAATTTGGATGGAGATGTGCAGGTACACAAGAAAAGTGCCATGTTGATTTCAGTGATGCTAACGCAAGCCACAGAACTATCAGTGTCTAGAACAATCCTTTTCAAGAATCTCTATAGTAAGCATTGCCACAGGAGCTCCTTGATCTCAGACCTACAGTCTACATTATTATGAGACAATTAATTCTAGTTGTCCTGAGTCACAGATTGTAAACATTCATTATGGCAGCCAAAACAAACTGTTGCAAAAGAAAAATGCAATCAGATACATGGATAATGCAAGGAGAGATACGGTTTTAGTCATTACAATAATCCATGTGAATGGCAGAAAAATAAACAGCGAAAAAGCAATGAGTAATTAGGGAAAGCTTCTAGAGTTGAAATTCCAGGATGAGTTCAGAGGCATAGCCATAGCAATGTGCTAAAATTACATTGTCATTTGTATAAGCATGACTTTTACACTGGTCACATTTCATCCCCCTAGAATATCTTAAGATTTGTGAATAATATTTATATGTTAATATCCATAGAAGGTACACAAAATTATAATACACTAATTAATTTTATTGAAATGTTTGGACATGTTAACAAATAGAAAAAAATCACATCTGAAGATATGCCATCCTCAAAACTCTATCTACTTTTTTTTGAGTCAGGGTCTTAAGTAGCATGGGCCACCCTTAAGTTGGCTATGTAGCTGAAAATGACCTTGAATTCCAATCCACTTGTTTATACACCTGAGGCAACCCTGAGGTTTATAGACATGCATCAAAGCACTGTGTTTATGCACTGATAGACAAGCTTTGACCTACAACTGACCTATATCTTTAACCCACTAATATTTTCAAAGATAAATATTTTGTCACAGATGAGGCAAATAGGCAAGGTAATACTGAAGGTACTTATTTTTGTTTCTTTATACCATTTTCAAGACTAACCAGAGTCTACCATAAGAAATAATAAAATTTAGAAAAAATTTATTTAGCAGCTTTGCCCAAAGTTCATGTGAATATGTGCTCCATATCCACTATGAGGAATTTGCAGAAGTAATAAGAAAAAGTTTTCCCTAAGGGACACAATTAATAGTTTTTCAAAGAAGTGAAATGAAATAGTTAAACTGGTAACTCTGATTACAGAACACTGGTTCTTGATGGCCACAATATCTGCATTCCAAGAAATAGATCCTTGCAGTGTTTTCTCTGAGGTATTGAGAAGAAGGAATACTATTTTGTGGTGTGGCAAATAATTCTGTAAATATCTTAGGTCCATTTTGTTTATAACTTCAATAAGCACCAGAATTTCTTCATTATGTCTGGACGATGTGTGTTGGTTAGAGTGGGGTATTAACTTCTTCCATTATCAGTGTGTGACAGCCAAATACTCTAGTAGTAATTCTTTTACAAACTTGGGTATCCTTGTGTTTGGGGTATTGATGTTAAGAACTGAAATGTCATCTTGGTGAATTTTTTCTTTGATGAGTATATAGTGTCCTTTTTTTATTTGTTCTGATTAGTTTTGGTTTGGAGTATATTTTGTAAGATATTGAAATGGTTAAACTAGCTTGTTTCTTAGATCCATTTGTGTAGTGGATATAAACATGTTTACTTTTGATCTCAAGTATAGGATGCAAAACAGACTTAAGTGAGGAGGGGTGATATTTTTCTAATGGAAACAGACTTTTGAGAGGACACATAATGTTTGTACACTAGAAAGGGAACTGCCTCTTGCATGGGCCATGGCCTTTGCTAACTGATAAACATCCTATTACATACTCTGAGAGAAGATAGATATATGAACCTAAAACAAGAGGCTTGAATTTTTGGTCTTTGCATCATTTCCTATGATTTGGCTATTCATTACTCCACTTCAAGACACTCCTAGAGAGAACCACTCCAAAGACTGCTGCAAGATTCCAGGTTCTGGTTGCTGCTACTCTGGTTGAAGTCATGTTTGCTGAATTGCTGGTGTGCTGTTTAATATATCTACTGGAATCTTGATGAAGAAGAGTTGAATCTCTCCAAGCAACTGAGTCTAAAATACCTCCTTCTCCTCTACTCATTAACCTTTTTCCTCAGTTATCTAGGGTATGTGGGTTGGAAGGGAGATATAAGCATTAAATAACCCCAAATAAAGTAGGTTTGAAAAAGTTCAAAGCCTACAGGTGATGCCCAAAGTGGGACCAATTGTTGAATTGTGTTTATACATCAGTGTTTGTTTCTCCTAGCTTATTTTTTAACCTGGATACCGCACAAATAATTGTGATCCTTACATAGTAAAAGGCTTCACAACACAATATGAACACTTTAAGTCCATTTTTAACTCTTTATGCCATTTTTCTTACTCTCTGCAAGCATCCCTGCAATCCTTGCATTTTGTAGCTTTCCTTGGCTCCAGCTCCTTCCTCTTCATCTTCTTCAACTTTTACCCTGTCTCAAACTCTATTTCCTCTCCTGACTACTCCTCTCCTGCCTGGTTTCCCTATTCTCCCCTATGCCCATCAATTGGCTATAAACTGCTTTATTGACATAGAAGGGGGACAATTATGGGACAGAGTTTAAACAACATTTAGATAGTAAACTGGAATTTAAAATATGCAATAATCTTATGACTATATATTTGCTTAGAATATCTTTTTCCGACTTTTACCCTGAGGTAGTATCTATCCTTGATGTATATTTCTTGAATGCAGCAAAAGGATTGACCTTACTTTTCATCAATTCTGTTAGTCTGTATTCTTTTGTTGAGATCATTGATATTGAGATATATCAGTGACCAATTATTGAAGATTCCTGGTATTATGATGTTGATGCTGTTTGTGGTGATGATGGTGGTGTGTGTGTGTGTGTGTGTGTGTGTGTGTGTGGTATGTGAGTTTTTCATTCTTTGATGTTGGTGATTTGGAGGTGGCCTATAGGATCCACAGCGAGGGCTAGTGGGAATAGAAGATGTAGCTGGTGTTCTATTTCATAGATAGATGTAAAAATGATGACTTTAAATGTGTGTTTACTGAACCTGAAGTAAGGTGTCTTCCAGATAGTCCAACTTCAAGAAAGTGTTTTTATTAGTCACTCACAATGGAATTTGTTGAACTGTGACAGGTGTCCTTTTGTGAATTAACTTTGGTCCAACTTTGAATAAAATAATCTATTAGGGAAGAAACAAGGGTTTCCTGGAGCCCATTCAGTATAGGTAGAAAGTTAAATTCACTATTAAAGTACAAATAGCTTTTACATATAATAATAAAGCAGAAATCATCTGCAGAATTCAGGCAAACATATTTGGGTTTAGAATCTGGTTTGAACTCACCATCTGAACAATGACATCATTGAATAGATATATTTGCCTGAGGAAAATTGAACATAAATATAGAAATCTACTGGAGCACACCTACAGTTTTTCAACTTAAAACAGGCATTAATCATTTTTTTCAGATGCCTAAAGGAATAAACAGTCCTTAAAACAGTAGTGCTAAGAAGAGAAGTTTCAAACAGATTGTTCTCTAACAGATATGTCATTCTTATGCATCTCATAGATTGTGTGTCTTTAAAACTTGGTATGATCTGTGCTCTGCAATATGAACATTTTTCTGCTAACAAATTTGAAGGAAAATGAAAAATAATCAATGTAACAAGTAATTTTACTTGTCAGTCTGAATGGACTTAGAACCATCATGGAACGACATTCTAAAATACCATCCTCTGGACTGTTGTCCCGTACTGAATAAAAATAAAAAAACAAACTGAACATCAGCACTCATTTATTTGTACATCATGACTGTGGCCACAGCTTCACTCTCTTGCTCATAGTTGCCATGCCATGCCTTCTCCATTATCATGGAAGGTTTCTGCTAGAACTGTAACACAAAATAAACTCTTCATTAAGATGCTTCTTGTCAGACATTTGATTACAGCAATGAAAATGTGGTACAGTAGTCCTTACTGCAGGAATACATACTTCACAATATGTCATTATTTCATAATATCCCCACAACATTTCTTCTACTTCACTTAATTATACTTTTGATAGCAACATTATTCATTTTTTTCTCATATATCAAATGCAAAAATTGAATGCAGACATATTTAATATTTTCAGAAGAACATAATTCAGATTATGTAATTTCAGACAAAGAGGCATATGAGAAAAAGAAAAAGAATCAAGTGTACAATTTACTAATACAGGTACTTAAGCCAAACTATTTGCTTGAACATTTAAAAAATGTTGTGGCAAAAAGGTGACTAAATTGGTGTTTAAACCACAGCACAAAAAAAGGCACTAAAATATCACCCCAAAGGAAATTATATTAATACAAAAATAAAAGTGTATTATAAAATAGATAATGGTCATCAATGTAAAAACAAGCAAAAAAATTCTTCACTTTCTATAGTCAATGGAAAATTACATTAAACATATATATGTAAAACATGTGTGTTTATATGTGTACAATATACTTTTTTGTTTCTTTGTTTGTTTCTTTGTTTCAAGAGAGAGTTTCCTCTGTGTAGCCATGGCTGTACTGAGCTTTCTTTGTAGACTAGGATGGCCTCGAACTCACAATGACCCACCTGCCTCTGTCTACCTGATGGTGCCACTGCACCTGGATTTGTGTCTAGAATAGAAATATATCCATTTAACTAGTCAAAAATCACTCTACCAAAGGAGGAAAAAGTTTCAGTGTCAAAGTTGACTAATGTTGGTGAAAAAATATTTTCTACAATAAACGCCTTCAAGACAGCTTAACCCCCTGATCTATCTTCAATACTCTATTATTAAACTCATTTTGACTTTTTACATTTCCAATTGCATGTCTCTGGAAAGCTGAGTGGCCAATTATTTCCTATTTGAATTTCACAGTCATGATTTGTGATTCAGTCAGCTTACTTGTACTAATAGAACAAAATTTCTATTGTTATAGCTTTATTTTGTGGACACAACTGTCAATAACAACTCGAAATTTTGTGACCAAATCTTTCACATAATTCTCTTTTCAAAAGATTGGATGCTATCAGCACATCATAACTAGAAAACTTTTTTCCAGAGTTCTTGTAGGTATACTCATTAATTTAATATGTAATCATTAATTTAGTGTTTCTTCATTTAAAATATTTGATTCCACTTAATTTTACAAAACTGAAAATGTCAGAAGTAAATATGGGTGACAAGAACACCATAGTAAATTCTACTGATAGATAATCTAGACAAATACATAAAAGTAATCCATGTATGTATTAAGAAATATAAAGAAATGTAAAACTTCAGGCCTGTGGTGGCTCACACATTTAATCCAAGTACTTCGGAAGCAGAGGCTGGTGATCTTTGTGAATTTGTGGCCAGTGTGGTCTACAGAGTGAGTTCCAGAGCAGCCAGGGATGCACAGAGAAACCCTGTCTTAAAAACCAAAAACAAACTAAAAAAAACACAAAAAACAAAAACAAAAAACAAAGAAAAAAAAGCATAGAAAACAAAAAAAGTAAAAAATGTAAAACTATACAGATGTAAATAAAAATTCAAAGTGCTCTTATTTCTAAAATAATCAGAATGAAAAACTTTCTGTCCATTAATTTAACACTATTTATACTTTATAAATAATTATTTTTAATTTTTATTGAAAATATTTATGTTAATAAGTAGATTTAAGCAATTGATATAAAAATGACAACAACTTAATGAAATTGATGAAGAAAAAAAAGAAATGCTTCTTTAAGAAGCCTAGTGTGGGGAAGCCAATGGGAGTAACAAGCATGGAGTGAAAGACAAACACAGACTAGAAAGAAGAGATCAACCTATGGCCTGTTGAAGGAAAGACTTGAAGGGAGAAAAAACAATATGTTTAGTTTGGGTTTATTTTTTCTATGTCTGAATTGTTGAAATATATGAACATTGGCTATTCTTTATTTGAAACATTCTTCAATTCAACTAATTAATTAAAGAAAACAAGTTGAATTAAATACTAGAGATGGAAAATCTGTATGACTGATTCAATTTTTCCCAATTTAATATTTTCACTGTGTATTTGGTAATTTCATATAATGCATCCTGATCACACTCACTTTCCATTCCCTGACATCTACACTCTCTCCACTTTTCCCCCTTCAAAAAACACAACAAACAATTTATGTTGCCCATGCAGTCATTAGAGCATGGGCATGTACAATGGTCAGCCCCTTGAAGATAGCTGGCTCATTTCCCATCTCTCCATCCAGAAGACAACTGTAAAGAGCTTCAGTAATTTAAGAGACTAGATGTTTTGGTATTTGTATAGACAGAATTTTAAATTATGAACCAAAAGCAAATAAAAAAAGAAAAGGCAGATTAGTATTTGGCAAGCAAGTAGTCAGGTCTACAAGTCAATTAAGCAGCTTTGCAAATTACCGACATCCAGTACATGCTTGCTAGGTAAATGATCAAAATATCTGAATAGAATACATAGTTTCAAACAATATTTTTTGTTATTGTAAGTTCCAAAAGTTGAACATTGCCTACCTGCTAGAGTAGGTAATGTTACCTCAGAAGCAACAGCGTAACAAATGAAAAATTCAGTGGCAGGTGTAAGCTACATCCCTATGAGTTATTGAGCATAGAGAAGACCAAGACCTTCAAATCAATACAACCACTGAACCTGGTTGTTTACCAGAACTAGATAGCTTAACATTCCAAATATTCTGGTTGCTTGATGCAGATAAATCAAGCTGGGATTGAGCTGGAAGCTCCCTTCCTGCTGGCTAGTTTCAACAGTGCCAGAAGCTATACAAGCTACCAGGTAAGACATGCCATAATGTTTTTTTAATGTATGGATGCTATATACTTCATTACTCACCAGTCAGGAAATATATATCCATCAATGTAGTAGAGGCAAGTTTGTTGTAGGTTAACCAACAACATTGTGATAAGAATTGAGGTCAGAAACCTAGGAAGTTTACTCATATCTGAGAGTATATATCTGCTCTAAAGCCTACAAATTAGGAGATCTTAGGATCTAATGGGAAAGCTCCTACTGTTCCTTTGCTAAATAGACATGATGTGCTCATCAAGTTTACTAATTAATCATTATGTTTATCCCTAACAAGCTGTTGATGTCAGCTTTGGTTAAAGAAAGTCCTCTTAGCACTGGACATCAGTAACTGCAGAGACCCATAAGTGGTCAAATTGATGATAATAAGTGACTGATGATTATTTAGCCATAAATAGGATATCATATCACCTATCTCCCAAGATTCATAAAACATACTGAGAGAACACACACAAAAAATGTAAGCTTATAAAAATGTAAGGATAGGCAAGAGTTCTATTGAATGCTGTCTTCTAGGTGTGACATTGACATTGCACTTTAGAAATCAGAGCACGTTTTATTGCCTAAACAACATCCACATAAAATTAAGCCCATCAGACAGCACTGAGCCAGCATAGCTCACACAAACAAGCAGTTTGTAGCACCCAACCCCATCATCCTCCATCCTTAGGGTGCCTGTGTCTGCCT